>NC_083331.1:50125083-50425249 GCF_963455315.2 Globicephala melas
TTATCCAATCTGAAAAACACAGAGGAACATTGTGTTTTTTTTAATGAACAGAGCTTCAGGGACCTACCCATGAGATAATATCAGAAGATCTAATACTTATGTCATCAGAATCCCAGAATAAAAGGAAAGAGCAGAATGCAGACAAAATATTTGAAAAAATAATGGATGAAAATTTCCTAAATTTGATGGAATACAGAAAGTGCAGTGAATCCCAAATACAATAAATTCACGTCCATACGTATTATGATCAAACTGCTGAAAACTAAACACAAAGAAAATATCTTGAAAACATCCAGAGAAAAATAATGCATTGTTTATACAAGAACAATGATTTTAATTCTTGTGTATTTCTCACTAGAAACCATGGAGGCCAGAAGAAAGTGGAACAACATTTACAGAATACTCCACTCAGCAACAGCAGAATACACATTGTTTTCAAATGTCCACAGATACACTAAGATACATATATCTTGGACCATTTAAAAATCCTCAACAAATTTAAAAGAATTGAATTCCAGAAAATGAATCTTCAGATTTAAATGGTTGCACTGGTGAATTCTACCAAACATTTGAAAAAGAAATAACATCAATTCTACACAATCTTTTCCAGAGAACATAAGAAAAGGAAACACCTCCTAGTCATTTTATAAAGCCAGCATCACTCTCATAACATAACCAAACAAAGACTGAACAAGAAAGATAACCACAGAATAAACCACAAATGCAAAAATCCTTAATGAAGTATCAGCAAGTCAAATCCAGCAATATATAAAAAGTATGACCCATCACAACAAATGCAAAGCTGGTTTAATATATGAAAATCAGTCAATGTATCCACCATATTTTAACACTCTAAAGAAGAAAAGCCACGTGATCATATAAATTGATGCAGAGAAGACATGTGACAAAATCCAGTATCCATTCATGATAAAAACTCTAAGCAACCTAGGAACAGAAGAGAATTTCCTCAGCCTGATAAAAGACATCTACAACCCACAGCTAACATCACACTAAGAGTGAAAGGTGGAATACTTTCCTCCTAAGGTAAGGAACAACACAGGAAGTCCATCTCACCTCCTCTATTCAAAATTGTACTGGCATTCTTAGTCGGAACAGTAAGGCAAGAACAAGAACAAAAATGCATACACACTGGAAAGGAAGAAATAAAACTCTCTCTTTTGATATATGGCATGATTGTCGGCCTCGAAAATCCCATGTAATCTACAATAAATCTCCTAAGACAAATAAGTGAGTTTGGCAAGGATGTAGGATACAAACTCAACACACCAAAATCAATTGTATTTATATCACTAATGAACAAGTAGAAACTGAAATTTTTTAAAATACCATTTATATTAGCTCCAAAAGATAAAATATTTAGGTATAAATCTAAACAAACACCTGCAGGATTTGTATGCTGAAAATTACAAAATGATGAAAGAAGACCTTTATAAATCGAGTCACCTCACGTTTGTGGATTTGAAGACACCATATTATTAAGATGCCGGTTCTTCCCCCAAATGATCTATAGGTTTAACTCAATCTTAATCAAAGTCTTTGCAGGATTTTTGGTAGATACAGACAAGCTAATTCTAAAATTTATATGGAAAGCAAAGGCACTGAAATAGTCAAGGCAATTTTCAAAACTAAGAGTAAAGTTGAAGTAATCTCACCACCCCATTTTAAGTCTTACTATAAAGTTATGGTATCAAAACAGTCTAATATTGGAAAAAGGATAGACATATAGATTAATAGAACAGAATAGACAGTGCAGGAATAGACTCATGCAAATATAGCAAATATGGCCAGTTCATATTCAGAGCTATTTAACAAAGGAATAGGCTTTTCAACAAATGGTACAGAGCAATTGGTCATCCATAAGCAAAAGAAAGAAAGAAAAAAGAAGAACCTCAACCAAAACATTACCCCTTATGTAAAAATTAACTGAAATGAATGTCAGACCTAAATATAGATGCAAAATTATAAAACTTTCAGAGAAAAACAGAAGAAAATTTATGACAAACATTTCCTATGGTTAAGGCAAAAAATTGGCAAAAATTCATAGATATAATAGAAAAAAATTAATAAATTGGACCCAATCAGAATTAAGTAGGTTTACTCTGTGAAAGACACTGTTAAAAGAAAGAAAGACAAAGTATAGACTGGGAGAAAATATTTGCAAATCACATATTCAGCGAAGATCTTTTATCCAAAATACACAAAGAAATCTCAAAACTCAACAGTAAGAAAATAACCCAGTCTTTAAAAAATGAGCAAGAGATTTGAACACTTCACAAAAGAGTATATACAGAAGGCAGTTAAGCACCTGATAAGATATACAATATCACTAACCATTAGGGAAACAAAAATTAAAACTATGATGAGATACTATAACATATCTATTAGAATGTCCAAAACAATTACTGACAACACTAAGGGTTGGCAAGCATGCAGAGCAACCAGAACTCTCATACATCACTGGTAGGAATGTAAAACAGTACCCCTGCTCTGGAAAGCAGTTGGCAGTTTATTACAAAGGTACACATACACTTACTGTATGATCCCATATTCTCACCTTTAGTTATTTCCCCTGAGTTACAAAAATTTATACATGCCCACACACACAACAGTACATGAATGATCACAGCAGCTTTATGTATAATAACTAAAACCTGAAACAACCCAAACACCTTTCAATGGGTGAGAAGATAATGTTACATTCATATGATGGAATACTATCCAGCAATAAAAAGAAATAAATTAACGATACAACAACTTGGATGATCTCAAAGGCATTATGCTAAATGAAAGAAGTCATTCTCAAAAGGTTACATATTGTATCATTCTATTTTTATGATATTGTCAAAAAGACAAAACTGTAGTGATTGACAACAGATCAGTGGCTAGGGATTAGGGGGAGGGAGAAAGTATGACTACAAAATGAAAGCACAAGGGAGTTTTTTGGTGTGATGAAACTGTTCTGTATCCTGTCGTGGCGATGGTTACCTGAAGGTAGACATACGTTAAAATTCTACTGCACACCTACTGACTGTACATTCTACTGACTCTATGCCCCCCAAAAAGTTAATTTTACCATATGTTAACTTAAAAATAAAAAGATTTTAAATACTGGTAAAATGCTTCTAGTCTTAGTACTAAGTCCTATGAGAAATTTCTCCCATCCTAATGAATGTAGTGTGATGAATACCAAATACCTATGTAATCATTTAGTCATTTGTTTATTCATTCACTAAACAAATACTGAACACTTACAATTTTTCTACACACTCTACCACTCACCAGATTTAGCAGTAAGTAACAAAAGCCCTTAGTTTGAGACATCTAATGCAGGCTGACAGCACAATCACAAAACCCAATTTGTAAAAGCAATCCTACGTAAGCCAAAATGATACAATCCAGGTACTCAACTGTCCTGTTCTGACTTAAATTTAGCATAGATTTTAGAAAGCATAGAGGAATAAATGGATCACAACATGTAAGTATTAGTTCTCTAAACGGCGCTTTTTTTTTTTTTTTCTCTGCTGTACACGGGCCTCTCACTGCTGTGGCCTCTCCCGTTGTGGAGCACAGGCTCCGGACGCACAGGCCCAGCGGCCGCGGCTCACAGGCCCAGCCGCTCTGCGGCACGTGGGATCCTCCCGGACCGGGGCACAAACCCGCGTCCCCCGCATCGGCAGGCGGACTCCCAACCATTGCGCCACCAGGGAAGCCCTCTAAACGGAGCTTTTAATGAACAGTAAGTGGCAGAGAGTTTGAGATAATACTCAATAAGTACCTGAAGTGCAATATTTTATCTTTTCAGTTAAATCCAGAGCCACTTGTCTTCTGAGTCAGCCCAGCTAGGGGGGGAACTTCCATTCTTTTACAAAAGCTGAGAATTCTGATAATTGCTTCAGTCCTAATAGAAAGCCACACTGCCTCAGCCCAGAGAGGCTGGAGGAGGCACAGATGGGAAAGGTCATGAAAAATCTCCATAAGGGACTTGTAGAAAGTGTAACCTTGAACCATGTAAATTTTTGATATATCCTACAGAACGTACTGTATCACATGATTAACTATAAACCAATATTGAGGGAATTGACCACCAAAAATTATTACTTGGGTTTTAATATAGTTACTTTTTAGCTCTTTCATGAGTTAAAAGAGAAGACCAGTTGCTGTAAACTGAATTAGGTGTTCCCAGAATTCATATGCTGGAGCCCTAACCCCCATTGTGATGGCATTTGGAGATGGGCCTTTGGAAGATAACTAGGTTTAGATGAGGTCATGAGGGTGGGACCTCCATGGTGGGATTAGTGCCCTTAGAAGAAGAGACCAGAGAGCTTGTGCTCATTCACATTCTCTCTCCCTCTCTCTCTCTCTCTCTCTCTCTCTCTATGTTGGCATGTTAATCTTAGACTTTCAGTCTCCAGAACTGAGAAATAAATTTCTGTTGGTTGAGCTACCTGGTCTATGGTATTTTGTTATGTCAACCTGAGCAGACTAACATACCACTCCTAAGTCATGATAATAGTGAAAATCATTATAATTGCTAAAATATATTGAGTGCTTAATATATGACATATTATCTCACTCAATCCTCACAACATCCCTGTGAATATGGTACTATCATCATCCATTTCACAATAGCTAAACACCTTTTCCAAAGTCACACAGCTAGTACTAGTAGCTGGACTACTAAAAATAGATTCAAGGCATAGCTCTAGTTTACCCACTGCAAACTGATGTAAGAGCTATCCAAAATCTTTACTACTGACCTTGCATAAAGTGCAAATACTAAATAACTGTCAATAACTGGGTGGGACTGGTGTCTATGGAGATCATATTGATAATCCATAAACTATTCCTATCAAAGACAACCACAATTAACCTTCTATTACTCCCAGATTTCTCCAAGGTAATAAAGTGTGTAACTAAAGATGTTAATGGAACACACTATGCTTAAATCTTTCCTCTTGCTGAATAACTAAACTTTGTCAACGGCCTCCAGCCAAAATCTACCAGGAGAAACACCTCTGTATTTAAACATTAGACTTATTGCTCATTGTAATAAGGGAGACACACACCATGGAGAGCCATGGGATGTCTCAGTAAGAGGATATTAGAAAGAACTTACTACAGTTATCAGGCTTGGGTTAGGCGACTTTGGGGAAGTTTCAGGATGTGAAGCAATGCTTTCAGGAAACAGGAGAAATTCTAGAACCATATTTTATAGACAAGAAGGGGAGTGTAGAGTGAGGCTAAAGCTGTGATCAGAAAAGAAGCAGCAGTCACTCATATTACGGAAGATTGGGGAATGTGTGGTATTTTGTGGTTTGCACATAACCCTGTTCTGTTTGTGTGTAGACAAGATTACAGAGCAGTCTCCTTTTGTGCCTCACTTCATCTCATGGTCACAGAGTGGCCTTGCCTGATGCTCGTACTTTGTGAGACAGACAACAACAAGGCCTTGCTGTGAGTTTCTCAAGGCCAGCTCTGAGAAACACCAACACCCAGCTGATAGTGTCAGGCCAGTTCTTAGGTATCAAAGGCTACTCTTCCCTTTCTCAGCTTAAACCTTTCCTTCTCTTTTCATAAAATATAGGCCTAGGAGAAGGAAGTCTGCAGTATGCCAATTAGGTAATTGGCATTGAGCTGCTTTTCAGATGGAACAGCTAAGAAACTAATTAGCCTATAATTTTAAGGAAATAGTGCTGCCCTTTAACAAAAATGAGTTAGATCACTCCCTGAGTCAACAAGCTATATATTACGTAGCAGTGGGTGTCCTTTCAAAAATAACAAAAGCCCTTTTAGCCTTCTTCCTTGTCATTGAGATTATAAAACCATTTTTCATTTTATTCAAATGCATCGAAATGTTTTCTTAGTGTCCATCAATTCTTTCCAAGGCAAAAAGGGAAAGAGGTCACGGAGGCTAAGGGAGCAGTTAGATTTTAGTAGAGGGGCTTTCCCAGCGGTAAATACAAGTAGCTTGCTCCAACAGAAAGAGTACGGCTTTTGGAGTTAAGATCGTATTTGTCCAAACATCAACTCCACCACTTCGCATACATGACCTTGAGCTTGTTGCTTTGAATTTCTGTAGAATAGAAATATTATTTACATCTGCCATCATAGGTTAAAAATAACTGAGATAAAAAGAAAACACTCTGTAATCTCTCAAAGCATTCTAAATACTAGTCAATATTATTATTACATATATAAATATTGATATTAATTAAAAGTTCATCAATAATGTCTTAGAAATAAGGATACTGATATAAAAAATAAACTGATCGTGTTAGGCAATCCCTGCAAATTAGGCAAAGGATGTTTCTGAGTTGTAAAAATCCTCTAAAATTCCAAGTAAGCTTACATAGATGTTTACCTCCAGAAAGTTAAAAAGATTCTCCAAGAGTCACGGCACCTACTATCTAGCTGGCTCAAAGCCAGCAATGTAAAATAAATGACACAGTATCATATTGATTTATTATTTCACCTTATAAAAAATATTCCAGTCCTCAGGATTCTGAGGGCATGTAATTTTCAAAGAAGAATAAATAGTGAGACTAAGTTGAAATTAAAGTCACAGAAAATGGTTAGATTCTGAGACAGAGGGTTGGACAAACAGTTCAATCAATATGCCTGTATAAACAGGGAGTTGAACTTAGGAGTCTCTCCCTGGTTTTGAAGGTGCAAAACTCTTAAGGATGGAAAGAAACAACTCAAGGAATAAACAATAGATTTGAAGGAACACGTGATGAGCAAGGTCGAAATGAGATTCGTTGGGCTTTGCTGAGGAGGCAAAAAGAGACCATGTGGAAATTGGTGGAGCTTGGGACAAGAGATTCCACTGTAAAGAGACTGAAGATTGAAGCCAAGTCAGAAGGCAGAGATGGCCCAGCCAGAAGTCCAGGCCATTGCTAACAACCAGACACACCATGGGTGCAGAAACAGAGCCCATAAGCCACTCAGTCTCCACTCACGTGAGTGGTGCTTGTACCAAAGAGCTAGTTATCGTCCCCACTGGAGTTCAGAGAGGACCTCTCCTTGACAGCCGCTAGAACTGATCAATAGCTATTGACCAGCCAGCATGAACAACATCCATCAGAGCCCCAAGTCTCTGCTTGGTCTTTATCAACCTCACTTCTATGTAAAATCCCCTTGTCCCAAAAAACTCATAAGCCCACATCTGTATGGGGCTGGGAAGTGTGACATCTTGTGAAGTGGTCAAGGTGCAACAGAAAGCACACATATCAGCTGAAACTGAACATATCCAGTAAGAGCCCCCTCTCCAAGTAAATATGTACATAAAACTAGTGAGAGCAAAGACAGAATCCCTACTGTCCTCCAGTTTACTGAGCCCCGTGATGAAGAAGTCAAGAGTTTTATCATTTAAAGAGACAGAGCATAATGGAGTGGGCTTTCGGTTGATAATTAATTTTTATGGACAGATACATGCATGATTGACGGTCCCGTGTTGGTTCTACCACTCCTCATTGTGCATCAGCAGTGCGGTGTTGGGGATTGACCCTACTCCAGAGTTTGTACTAAGCAGTCTTTGCCAATAATGAAAATTTCTTCACTCACACAAACATCAAGAAGCCAGGCGTAGGCCAACGAATCACGGCATTTCCCCGGAAACAGAAATCAGTTCAGGAATAGGCATGTGACTCAAATCAGGTCAATGAGACATCAGGGGCCAATTTCCAGAGAGAGAGAGTTACAGGAGGAAATTCCTTCTCTCTTTTCTGCTGAAATGGCTGAAAAAGCAGGTAGCATCATTTGCTACTAGCAGTTCCTCTATGACTGTCAGGGATCCAGCTTTAGCATGAAGTCTACACTGTGAACAACAGATGAAATGGAAAGAATCTGGATCCTTTATGACACCCTGAGCTGCTGGCTCAATCAAACCTGAGGCCTGCCCTGCTTCTGTTAAATGACCCTATATATTTCCTCAACATTTAAGCCAATGAAGTCAAGTTTCTGTCACTCTTGACCAAAAGCAAATTAATTGATACATATGGCTCTGATGCTGGTTTAAGGGAATATCATATTTTGAGGTTCTAGAGGCCAAGCCACTTCCTATACATATAGCTAATTACCACCTAGAAATGTGTCCTGCTCTGGCATTCTTTTAGGGTGAAGGCTTGTCACTCAGGTTAAAAACCAAAAATTTGGAAGGGCTCAGGAAAGGATCGGAGTTAAAACACCCTTTCGTGACTTTGTAGCAAAGAGACCAAGTGAATAGAGGCATTTTTTTTCTGGAAACAAGGCACGAAATGCAATCGGGAAGCTAGAAAATGAGGAATTCGTCTAAAGGCCCTCTTTTAGGAATGAAGCTAAGGTTAGCCATAGCAGGAAAATCCTAATATTATTAGGTTGGTCAAAAAGTTCGTTCGGGTTTTTCATAAGATGGTACCAAAAACCCGAACGAACTTTTTGGCCAACTATATATATATATATATATATATATATATATATATATATATATATATATGCTGGCTGTAATTTTCTGCTTATAATTTCTGTATTTTATAACTTTGTTTGCCCTTTTTGAAAGCTCTAGTCTGTCTGCTGTTCTGTGAGAAAATCAAAGTGCTTTTAAGGGACTGAGTGTATCCCTAATGGTACAAGGATTCAGAGTGAGAGGACGCTCAGATAAAACAGAACAGTTAGGGCACCTGACGCTGGCTCCTCCCCTTTGGAGATTCTCTTCCAGGGCTTGACCCAGGAGGTCCTAGGTTTTATTTTGCTGATGAGCATCATGTCCCCTGCATCATGGTGACCTTGTGGCTGTGTTGGATCATAAATGGACCAAACTCAGCATCTCGGCTGAGCAGTCACATTGGTGACAGATACACAGTCCTGGTGTAGTGTTTCCTCACCTTAGAAATGTCCAGGTTTAGAGCCACTGTCCAGTGTACTCATAAAAGCCTCAGGCGCCACCAACACCCAGTGTGCAGTAGGAACCCACTTCCTTCCAAGTGGCACATGCAGCCTGAAAACAGAAGTTTCCCCGAATCAGTACCAGCACACCACTTTACAGAGGTTAAGACCCTGCCCATCCATTTTAGAGCACCTCGCAGATTCTCATTTCAACAGAAAATCAATATATGGAAAGTAATTCATGTATCAGCACAGTCAGCAGTGCACAAAAGCAGAGACTAGTAAAGTAAGCTTTTTTTTTTTTTTTTTTTTTTACTATTTGGAGTAAAATAGTAAGTTATGGCAATTTTTTCTCCCAATCACTCAGCAAAAGAAAATACAGTTTTAGTACGTCCACCTTTACTGGATGGTTATAGATCTATTTGACTTTAATGCCTTTCTTGGAGTAATTTTAATCTGTTATATGAATGCACCAGGCTTACTTACTAAAAAAAGCTTTAGAATCATTTCACTGGGAACACAACAAAGTTCCTGAAAGAAAACAGACCTAAGAAACAAAATACCATACAAATTCTGAACAATGTAATTTATGTTTTTCAATTCAGTTGCATTTTTCTGCATGTCCCCAAGCAATTGCACACATTATCAGTTGCTTCTTGTGCAATTTTAATTCAGAGTGATGAAAATATTTTTGATTTCTAAATATATAAAAAGAAAACATTAGCTTACTGTCTTGCTTTTGCAATTTATTTGAATCCCACATATGTGCTTTATTTTTTTAAATTGTGCCATAGTGTAAAATATCCTTGGTTTTTGCCCTTAATTTTAGTCCATGGTTCTATGTTTTATTGTTTTGAAGTTAGAAATCACTCAAGAGAGACACAACAGCACTCTTCTTAGAATGTCCCAGCTATGAACTCTATTTGAATGTCATCAATATTATATAATGTTTTTGAGTTCTTTAAAAAATTAGAAAGTCCAAAAAATCAAAAGGGAATTTCTTAGATATGTACCACATGCCACCTCTTTGTTTAAAAATGGAAAGCTAGTCTCTGGAGCAGGAATTTGTGGTGACACTGGATCTATGCTTCCAGTTACTGTTACTTTCAATATTGCTCCGAAATTTGGTTCATAGGCCACTAAAATATAGGACACCATGAGACACACTTTCAGCACAGCAAGCAGTTATAGGGTTTCACCATGCAACTTGCAATAGCCTTACTGTGCAATGAGAAATACACTTCCACCCACCATACTGAAATTGATGCCAGTAGGACCGCATTCAGAATACAGTACAACAGAAAACAGCAAAATACACCATCTGTGGTTGGGCAGGTAAAGCACAAAGAGAGTAGAGGATCTGAGAGATCAGTTAATTTGGACAAGGGAGACTACCTAAGTGAGCTCACTTAAGTTCTAAGATGGATCTAGGAACTAGTCTCCTTATTGGTCAAATTAATCGTATAATTGTCAGATATTGTTTGTGATCGTAGGCAGTTCTGTTTGCATCAGGTGCAGATGAATGTGATTCAGATACCTGGTTTTTCTGATTTACTAACATTACTAAGAGGGTCTGTGAACAGTGAATGAGGTAGTTTACTTTCCTAATACTTCTTAAACCATTCATGATATGAAAACTAACAAACCCAGCCAACAGTCATTAGTCACATCTCATTCCTTGAGAAATGTTCAGATTTGATGAATGTATTCATGCATCTATTTATTCTTCCCACAAACATGTAGTGGGACCTTCTGAACAAGGCACTGTGCTGGGAACTGTGGGTCATCGTGGGAAGAGGCAGGCACTGAGCCTGCTGTCCTGTGGCTGTCCACTAGAGCAGGAAGAACATAAACCAGGTGCCTATTTATTTCATTCTATTTCTATAGGGATTAAAGCATTACCTTCAGAGCCAGGTGGACTTGGAGCACAATCTGAGCTCAAACAGCAAACATCCACCACTTGGGTGCCTTTGCCACGTCAATTTCTCTATTGGTTCTCTTATATGTCAAAAGGGAAGAGTAATATCTACCTGGCAGAGGTTTTTTTTAGGAATCAGATAATCTTGTAAGATGCCAAGGAAAGTGCTCAAGTGACTATTCTTATTCAAATGATAACAACCACAATGATGAGGATGTGATAGTGACCAGTCGTAAATGAGCAAGGAAGTTGATTAGAATTTTAAACAACTAGAGTTGACCACTGCCTTCCATCTATGGCTTGAAATCAATATTCTAGCACTAAACACCAATGGAAATATATCCCATCTTAAAGCCTACCCTTTAGGAATTCGTGCTTTAAATTAAGATCTTGTGCCCTATTTAAATACAAAGACAGGGAAGAAAGAACATGCATAGATATTTTCAGTCATTAACATCTTAGGATGAATTATTTTATTATATCTTAAGTGGAGAACGTGCTGTACAAGGTTTTCAGTTATGGGTTAGAGGAAGGGTGGGTCCAGAGAACAGGGCACTGCTATCATATATACATGGGACCTACCCAGTCAGGAGTATGAAGCCCCAGCATATGTAGCCAAAGAGGGGAAATAGGGAAGGAGAAACAGCAACAAGTGGGAAGATGGGAAATTTTAAAATAATTGGTAACACATGACAAGGACTATTCTAAAAACCTTGTATGCACATCTCACACAGTGTGTCAGGGAGGGAGAAATTTTCTTTTACTTTCCTAGGCTCTTCTGGCTGGTCTAAGAATTAAATTGACATGACACAGATTAACAGGAGAAAATCAAACAAAAGTTTAATACCATGTATGCATGGGAGAGACCCAGGAAACCTGAGTAATTTGCCAAAAAGGCCAAAACCCTCACCTCAAATACCATCTTCAACTAAAGACAAAAGAGGATGCTGGGGGTAGTGCTTTGGAACCTCAAAAGGGAGGCAGGCAATTCACATGAAGATGGAAAAGACTATGTTTGGTAAATAAATGTTTGATGGGTCATGCAGAGACAACAGGACACAGAGTGGACTCTGGTCTCTAGCATTTCCCCCACTGCACCTGGCCCATACTCTGCAGCTATCTCAGCAAAGCTCTATTCCAGGAACAGGCCCTCTATACAAATTCTTTTAGACAGCTATGGGAAAGGTCAAAGTTTCTTCCTGGGCCTTGAATTTTTTCCCCTCCAAATAATCTGCATGCCAAGGAGGCATTTTGGGGTTGCAAGTTTTGCTCCCCTACAGATGTTTACAAACAATCTTATTAGGTAAGCACTAGTCATACTCCCAGTTTACAGCTGAGAAATTTGAAATAAAGAGCTGTCAAATAACTTCCCCAATATGCACAGGCAATGAGAACAGCAAAGCCAAGATTCACACTCTAGCAGCCTGGCTCCAGAGCCCTTTTATTTTTTTAATTTTTATTGGAGTATAGTTGCTTTACAATGTCGTGCTAGTTTCTGCTGTACAGCAAAGTGAATCAGTTATATGTATACATATATCCCCTCTTTTTTTAGATTTCCTTCCCATTTAGGTCACCACAGAGCACAACTACTGCCCTACACAGGCTGATTCAGGTCTTTAGTCACATGACTAATTTGAACTTGCATGATGACATCTAGCAAATGTATTAGTAGTTAGGATTCTCCTGAAATGCAGAACTAATGGGATGGATATACATATGCATATATATATATATATATATATATACTTACAGGATTTATTATGAGTCCTTGGCTCATGCAATTATAGAGGCTGAGAAGTCCCAAGACACGCCTGCCATCTGCAAGTTGGAGATTCAGGAAAGCCAGTGGTATAGTTCCAATTCAAACTTGAAGGCCTGAGAACTAGGGGAGCCAATGTCTAAAGGCAGAAGAGGAGGGAGGTCCCAGCTATAGCAGAGAGCAAATTCGCCCTTCCTCTGCCTTTTTGTTCTACTCAGACACTCAGTGAATTGAATGCTGGCCCCCTGCACTGGGGAGGGCCATCTACTTTACTCAGTCTACTGATGCAAATGTTAATCTCTTCCTGAAATGCCCGCATAGATACTCCAGAAATAATGTTTTACCACCTAGCTGGGTTTATCCCTTAGCCAAGCAAGTTGACACATAAAATTAACCATCACGGCCAAGACTCTCAAAGTTCTTTGTATGTGTAAGTCCACCCTCTGAATCAATGAGAAAACCCATTTTTACACTGAGAACTTCGTGAGGGTGCAACACAAAGGGTGGTAAAATAGAAATAAGACCAAGGGATTGTGTGTCCTAATATTTTTATGGAGAACATCTGAAGACAGTACAATATATGATGACACATAAGTGAGGCATTTTGGAAGCTCTTCATAAGGAAGGGACGATTGCTTACCGTGGAGCACAGCTGTCAGAGTGCAGTAAAGAGTGCTTCTCTGAGACAAGCCCAGACATTGATACTTAACAAAACAAGGCTCCCAAGTCTATCTACTTGGTAATAAATGAAATAGGAACACTACAACCTACCAATTTATTTTCTGGCAGTAAATGCAGCTTGGGGCTGTATTTGACATTGGAGGTCCAAACCTCAGCAAGAATTTCTATGGTGCAGAAATTTGGGAACATGGGCAGAGGGAGAAGGAACAGGGGGCATGTGAAATTTCTTGGCTAAAAACAGGAACATCTTGTGGTGTGGGAACTGAATCTTTTCTCCCTATTATAATAGTTCTCAGGGGCTTTCCTGAGTTAAAAGTAAAATGAATTCTCACCCTGAAGACCAATATGTCCATTTTAATTTCTGGCTTTAGCTTGGGACAACTTATGTCTTATTACTAATGTTCCTCTTTGCCTTACAGTAAGTGCACGTGGCAGAAATGGGATGCTAGCTCCCCTACTGAGGACGATTGCGGAATGAAGGACAGGATCAAAGGGTGGGAGAGGTCTTTTCCCTCCCCACGGACCAACGTTGTCTTTTAATTTCTATCAGTGTTATGACTTTGGAGGAGGGCATAGAATCAAGAAGAAAGAATGAGGAAGCTGGCACTTGCAAAATGACTTCCAGACCTATTAAAACATCAAAGCCAAAATATTCCCCCCAGGAATGAACTTCAGACGACAGTTTAAGAGAAGACATACCAAGGAATATTTCATTTCATATTCACAAAGCCTAAGCTTCCCATCTCCACAGTATTCTATGTTTTTATGTGTTTTAACAGCTTGTAACATCTTCAAATAAAAAGAGTAAAAATGTAAGCATGTGGCTAAGCTATATATATATATATATATATATATATATATATATATATATACACAATTCTTAATCATTCAATATCACTCTAGTCTTATCCAATACGGACAGGATAAAAGTCGAAGTTGTCATGCAAATTAAAATAGAGAAAGAGTGCTTTTACTGGATTACTCTTTACAGAGATCTTTTTTTTATTTTTACAAAAATGTTTCCAACCACTGGAACACAAAAAGGTACACAAATACATAAAAGCATGAAAGGGGCTATGAACCTATTGTTAAGAGGAAATCTGCTTGTAGAAAAGCACACATGTCCTTTTAAGTGTATAGCTCTGCGTGAATCTCTTTCATATAGAAAGAGCACAGTGACGCAGTTAAGAATCAAGCCTGACTTTAATCAACTTTTTAGTGCATAGTAAAGTTAATAAGATATGCAGTTTTGTGCTCTTAGTAACCTTATGAATGCTTTCCTGGAGTTTTTACATTAGAAAAGCCAGTGTTATCAAACATTGGAACTTTGGTAAGAGATTTTGCTACTTGAAGCCTGCTGATCCTTTCACGGGAATGGGGGAATGAATTTCCCTTCTCTGTCAATATCACCTTGAGAACAAGAGCTGAAGGGTTTAAATGGACCCTCTCCAAGGATCCACTTGTGCCCTCCGTAGCTGGCAGTGGTAGGCGCCCATATAGGTCCCTTATTCTAAGGCTTGTAGAAATCATAAAAGCCAAGTTGCAGGAATACTCATGGTATAATATATTTGGTGTTATTGTCCCTAGATAGACACACACTGGTCAGACCGTGTGTACTGATGTTTCATGCAGGAAATATGGTGACCATATGTTCAGGTTTCTATGTTTCACTAGTTCTATTTCCTCCCCCCACTTTCTTTAGCAGTTTATGGTTTCTTTTCATTGACAAATTGCCAACTGTTAATTTATAAAACAGACTAAGTGTAAAGTAACCACAGTGAGGAAACCAAAACGAAGACGACTAAAGCAAAGAAATAATTATATCAAAATATCTCCCAACAGGGACTTCCCTGGCAGTCCAGTGGTGAAGACTTTGGTTAAGACTTTGCCTTCCAGTGCATGGGGTGTGGGTTCCATCCCTGGTTGGGGAGCTAAGATCCCACATGCCTCACGGCCAAAAAACCAAAACATAAAACAGAAGTATTGTAACAAATTCAATAAAGACTTTAAAAATGGTCCACGTCAAAAAAAAAAAAATCTTAAAAAAAGTATCTCCCATCACAGAGGTATGCACTATCTTGGACCTTCATGATGTGAGCCCCTAGAACACTCAAGGGGAATGAGAACGACTCAGAGGTGACCAGACTACTACCATGTTCTACCTTTTATGTTTGTTTGGTGAGGGTGGGAGGAGACTCATTCAATTTTCAAACAAGCCAGGCTCCTAAAAGAAGTACAAAGGAACTGATAGTTTATTGAGCATTTTTAGAGAACACATTTTCTTATTCTGGCTTTATCAAAATAAAATGTCTTAAATTAGAAAACCCTGGGAAACTCCCAAATCCTCCCTAGTATCTAAGTGTCTAAACAGAATCTCACAAAGCTAGTAAGCAAGGATCTTTCCTTTGAGCTTCTTTCCCCCTCCTTCAACTCCTTAGACACAGCTCCCCTCAAGACTGCCCTTCTGTTAAGTCTGACATCAGCTAGAGGCACCCACAAAGGCCAGGTCACTGCCCTAATGGAGGATTATAGATTCTCTGTTCACGATAAAATACTTGCTTATTCTGACTCACTAAAACATCATTTATTTGCCTAAATCCCACCCCCTTAACCTGAGTAAAGACTTGATCTTACAGTAAAAAAGATAGAGTGCTTTCCATACCCTAAGGAATTATCTCCCTGCCTCTAGCTTTCCTACCTAAGAATGTGTGCTTGAAAGAAGATGAACGGAGTGAGGATTTGGAATAGAATTTGCAGAAGTAACCTTTGGCAGCTGTGCCTGGAATAGGGCAGGAGAGGTGCTATCGTGATGCTACTCACTAGTAACTCATCAGTTCTCAGAGTAGAGGGATGGAGGAGAAACCATCCTCCCTGCTTCCAGGCTACTTTCTATCCTTACTCCCTCTCCAGGCTCACAAGGTGCTCTGATGACTGGATTGGCTTCCCAAGGGGCTTGATGATTGGGGTAGTGCCCTGAGTGGGGGACATAAGCACTGGAAAGGGATGATGGTGCTTTGGTTGGTGTCAGTCCATTTCTGAGAGTCTCTTCGCCTCTAGAAATACTGGTAATGCCAAGGTCCTGGATCTGCAGGGATGAAGATCAGACCTGACCTCAGTATCTTCACCAAGGCCAGGTTACCCTAAAGAAGAGAAGCCTATTGATGAAGAGTCAGTCAATCAGTGATACACTTTGGCCTCACAGAACACTTCTGTTCGAAGGTCAACAAACTATACTCAATCAACCTCTTTTAATCATTTCTTTCCCAGGTTTATTCTTTCTTCCTCTGAGCCTCTATGCTGCTCACCATTCCCCTAACATGCCAAGAACATTCATATCATTATCCTTTCCTCAAATTGTTCTTTCTGTCTAAAATTCTTTATGACTAACTCTACCCAAAAAGTCAGGGGAAGAGAGCTTTTGAGGATAATTCTGATGGTGCCTAATTTAGATGGATGGAAGGATAGTAGTGCCATTAAGTGAACTGAGATGCAGACATAGGGTGAAGGGAGGGAAGGGGATATTGGAGATGAATTTTGGGACCTGCTGTCTTTAGAGTACCTATGAAACGTTCCAGAAGAGAGAGATGTAGCATATATTTCAGGCAGAGATTGGGCATGGAAATAATACATGAGAATCATCAAAACAAAGTGGTGATAGATGAAGAGATTTCCAGAGGAAGGGCACTAGAGTGGGAAAACAAACAAGAAGAATGAGGACAGTGCCTTGGTAAGTGTATGAATATAGAGCACACACAAAAAAGTAAACACTATAATAAAATCCACAAAAAAGGAAGAAAGCAGATAACTAGGAGAACCAGAAGACTTCATGGTCACAGAATCCAAGGGAGGACTGAAAGAGGAAGATTACCAGGGTCGAGTACTATCAAGATGCCAAGCAACAGGAGAACTAAAAACAAGTCATTTGATGTGGTAACTAAGAGCTCATGTAAACCTTGAGTGGGAGGCAGCCTGGGTAACTCTGGAGTGGGGCTGCCCGGGTTTGCATCCTAGCTGCACCTTTTGCTCGCTCTGTGATGCTGGGCAGGTTATTTATTCTCTCTCTGCCTCAGCTTCCACATCTATTAAATGGAGATAAGGACAGCACCTACTTCAGAGAGTGGACATGAAAATCACATGAGTTAACGTATTTAAAGTGCTGAGATCACTGCCTGATGCAAGCTTTATGTGAATGTTTGCTGCTATAATTTATTATTATAAGATTCCAAGGAATCAGAGAGCAATACATATATAGCACAATAAAATAATCTTTGAAGAAGCATGGCAATAAATGGAAGGGGCAAATAGGGCAACAGCTTAAGGAGCAGAAAGTTGAGTATAGGCACTTTTCCTTTTGATTCCCCCCTACAACAATACAAAGAGGAGGAGAAAATAATATGAAATTCATGGAGAGTTACAGTATAAATACTAGTAACATGGAAACCAAAGTCAAATACTGGAAATCTCCACGAAAGTCCTTATGGGCACTCCTACTCTTTCTTTAAAACATGAAGTCAGCACTTTCCTTTCTGATTTACTTAAGGTTTATTTTTATTTCTGCCAGCTCTGCAATTGTATAAATTGGTTAATTAAGTGTCTATCAAGTTTAATGCTTAGCCTCATTGTTCCTAACATGGTTTCAAGAAGTAAATATTGCTTTAAAATAAATTTATTAATAAATTAATCACTCTTTTCAAAGAAATATTACAGAATAATTAATCTAAACAACACATACCATTCGTTTAAGTAAGAACAAATTATACTTCCCCAAATAATTTTGCCTTAACTCTGGTCATCAATCATCTCATGATTAGTAAAGAAAATGGTTCTTCTAATTATATAAACCCTTACATCTATGAGTAAAAAGTGGGAAATAGAGTAAGAATTTATTATAAGGAATGCTTTTGTAAATTGAAAAATGACTATTATGTTTTAGTTTTCCTAGCATTTGACAGCATTCTGCTGATACAGTATTTCGTTGTATTCTTATTCCTTATCCTTACAAAGGCTTCCATTCACATCAAAAGTATGTTGAAGGCCCCAACCTTGACCATGAAAGTTCTCTTTGTCTTCATGATTACAGCTGGGGAACCTTAACTAGCCACCTGTTACCAATTATTTTTAATTAGCATCGTAGGATATTTTGGCCTGTTCAATAGAACCTTTTGAGTAGGGTTTGGTTGGAATTTTTTGTTTTGTTCCTCTTCTTTTTTTTTTTTTTTTGGAAGCAAGAGAAACTAAGGTAACAGGAAACGATTTTTAATTTACAAGTAAATTAATGAGTCACATTTGGAAAACAAAACAACCAGGATTTTCACAAGCAAGTTACCAACTGACCATAGCATTACCCGCATAGAGCCAGCAGGTATGTTGGGTGCTGTAAGTTATGGTTTGCCAAGTTATCTGCATCATGCTCCACCAATTATTCTACCAAAGAACCTTGGTCCCACAGTGGGCTCCCCTTGTAAAGAATATTTTTCATCAACAGTGAGGAGCAGAAGTGAACATTCACCTGACTGGACAGGTATTAAGGACGGGAAGGAGGACTTCCAGTGGCAGGAAAACTACATCCAAGAAAAATCCCAGCAGTCAATTCTGCCAAGGGAGAGCAAAACCAGGAGACTGGGAGGATCCCTAGTAAAGATCTCAAGCACACAACTTCCTTTAGACAGATCACTTTCAATCCATACATTTCTCTTGTTATCTAGAACAGTAGAGTTTATTCATAACTTGACATTTTCTATCATTTTATGACTATTAAATTTGTAGATTACAATGGATTTCTCATATGGGCAACCTAATTACTGGACTAAAAAAAGAAAACCTTAAAAACGTGTGTCCTCCTTAGAAAGAAATTCCTGTTCTTCTGTGGCTCATTATATATGGTTATGGACTATTTTCCAAAAACGTTTATGCTTAAGGTTTTATTTCCCCAGAATTATGCTGCATGTGACACCAAGCCCTGTGTGGCCTTAAGGAGAAGCTGCCCCATGGTTGCCCTGGTGAGGGGTAACCCCAGCTGCTGCCTGCATATCTGGTTTGGGGATATGCAAACCTGATTCTGGCTATGTGTACTGGCCACAGACCTGAAAGGGTCATCTACCTTCTAAGAGACTGCTGTGCCTCACTGCAGGATGTTTAATTCTATGGATAAATTGACTTTAAAATGCTGATTAAGCCAATTCCAGAAAATTAAAAATTAGCATTGGTTTAGATTAGATTGAGCATCAATAGAAAACACCCTGCTGCCCAGGATCACTGGCAAACTTGCCAATTGATGTAATTTTGTTGCAGGGGGTGGGGGGAGGGTAGGCATCCTGACTGCTACTCACCAGTTGTCTGAATTGTTGACATGGATGTGTAGAGTTTCCTCCTTGCTCTTCAAGCCTAAGACTCCTAACTCCACAATTAGACACAACAAGAACTTTGAAGGACACTGCATAAACCATATCCTATTCTCCATCAACTACCAGGGTTGATCCAAGCGTTACTTTTGGGTTAGTGTTTACTGCCACTTTTTATTGTCTTTCATTCCATGAGCCAGCTGATGAGTCAACAGAAATCTCACAAATAAATACTTTAACACTGGAATGTCTGTTGCCAAATTCAGCAAAGAATATTGAACAACTGTTTAATGTTTCCTACAGTAAGCTATCACACAACAATCATTTTAAAAAGGTAAGAGGGAAAAGAGGACTGCGGAGTGAAATTCTGTTTCTTGATGCAGAACAGACACTAATAACTTACCGGAAAAGTGTTCAATTCATACACAAGTAACTCAAATTCCTTTAAATAAATACGAATGTCAAATTTGTTACTTTTTTATCTTAACGATGATACCCTGGAAATAATCTTTTGAATCAAGAAACACCAGCAATTTGAAGTATGCCAACTAAATTTAGATTTCTGGCTAAATTTATTATTAGGACTTATTACCAGACTACAGCAAATAGCAATATATGTTTTACATTAATGAGATATTAAGAAAACTTTTTTTTTTTTTTTTTTTTTTTTGCGGTACGTGGGCCTCTCACTGTTGTGGCCTCTCCTGTTGCGGAGCACAGGCTCTGGACGTGCAGGCTCAGCGGCCATGGCTCACGGGCCCAGCCGCTCCGCGGCATGTGGGATCTTCCCGGACCGGGGCACGAACCCGCGTTCCCTGCATCGGCAGGCGGACACTCAACCACTGCGCCACCAGGGAAGCCTTAAGAAAACATTTTACGTGTGCATTGTTATGGTGTATCACATTCAACCATAAATGTGGCGTCAAAAAGCTTCATAGTCAATATATATAACAAAAAATTCCATCCCATCATCAAATCTCTAGTACTTATATTAACCTTCCTAGTTCAAGTATGCCTGTGTTCTCAATGAAAGAGAAGTTGATAAAATGGACGAATATATAATATTTTAAGTGTTTCTCCTATCTTTTAAAGAAATGTATTTTGGCTAAAGCTATTCCTCTGTCAAACTCATTACCTATATTGAATTTTACTACAGGATTGGTTCCTATTTGACTTATAGAGATGCTAAAATTTGGACAATATCTTCGTGAAGTCCACAAAGGAAAAAAAACTATGTCACTGATGTTAATCTTCATGATATAAATAAAGGCAGCCATGATCATTATGACCTATAAATAGCCATGGAGGATGACTAGGATACCTATCAGTAAGCTTTCTCATTATGACATCAATATGTTTTCTCTACTATAAATGTAGAGAAAACAAAGGTAGGTCCTTGATCACTGAGGGGCTGATACTCCATTGAGAATACAAAATAAAATATGCCTTGACTGTACAACAAAAATAACAGAAGACAAGGAGTGTTCTTTCATATAATTCTAGCCTTGCCCCTTCCTCGATATGATTTTAACCTAATACTTAATCTCTTCAAGGCCAGATTCATATTCTGAAAATGGGGAGATTAGAATCAATTCTTGCTTAGAGCACTCATAGCTCTAAAATGTCAATGAGTTCAGGTTAAACAAAAACATAAATACCTGAACAAGGTAGTTTATGCTAAGCGTTGAATAACTACAGGTTATCAGGTACTGAGCAGGTTCAGAGTAGGCATCAGTCACTGCAGCCTGGCCAGGGGAAGACACACAGAAGCATTGCAGAGAGGCTAGGTTTGAATGATTGCAGCTGGTTGGGGTCACTCAGAACCAGAACTGGTCTACCGAGGTGAGGTGGTGCAGAGTCTAGGAGCAGATTCTGGGGACCAAGGGCAAGGCCAGCTGAGCAGAAACAGTTACTTGAGGCTGAATCATCAGCCCGTAAACCTAATTTGGCCATGGTCAGGCTACGTCCAGGTGTTGGGATCAGGCTCCTTGTGCTGCGGGGACCAATTACACCAGCCGAGGGGAAAGAAGAATTACAGAAGCTGAGACCAAGCAGTTCTTAAGGGGTTGTTTCTTTCACATTTTGTTGACTTCATAAGTTACTGGTGCATAATTTTAAACCGGATATAAACAAAAAGCCAAATTCTATTTCACAATACAGCGTGTAACTTTCACTTTCTGTTGAAACAGTTACACTGGATTCTTCTTATTAAGTAAAGGATAAAAATACATCGTCCAGGGAAAACAGTGATTTAGAAATTAGAGGATCTAAGGAAATAGGCATGTATGTATTCCTTTTCCAAGCCCAAATAATACCCTGAGAAGCTGAGAATATGAATATCAGTTTCAATCCAAGGATTCTGCATTTATAGATTTCATCAGGATTTCTGGGTCTCTAACCGTATCAGGTCAGCTCCCACATGCCCAAGCTCCTGCCCAAGGATGAGGGTTGAAGAGTTCCTTGCTGCTTGCTCAACCCAGCCCCTCAGTTAATCAGCAAGCCCTGCCATGTACAGGATTAGCCCCACCCCTAGTCTGGCTGCCCTGTGGATGTTATCCAGTTTGTCCCACGTGAGCCCTTGAAGATCTCTTTGCTCTCAGGCTGCCAGTTTATGTCTGAGCCCTACCCTGTGTGCCCCATTCATGTGACAGGACTTCTCTTGTTCCTATTTGTTCCTTGAGTTCCCCCACTGACTCTTAAATTTTGTCCTAATTCCAACCTGCTTGTCTGGGGCCACGATTAACTAATCTGTGGCAATTTCGTATTTCTAGGAACACTGATATAAAAGACTGGACGTTTCCAATGAAAACGTCTCCATTGCTTACAGGGATGGCTGCTGTCGATATATTTATTCTGGCACTCCCAGGAAGCCCCTTTAGCAGGGCTCAACAGTGGCTTCAGCTGTCCTTTAATAGCACAGCAAATTCTTGAATTGCCCCTTAACCCCCAGAAACTTCCAGGATCTGTTTCCCCTGCTAGTCATAGTCTGTCCCCCAAATCTGATTGTCAGCAGCTCTTGTAGGGAAGGGGAAATTAACTGTTATTTAAGAACTGTTCTAGATCCCAGTGTGGCTCTCTTAGCATAAATTCTAGAGATGAGTTCATAGCACTCTGTACTGTGCTAGCTTTTTACTGCTATATAAAAATTACCATAAATTTAGTGACTTAAAACAATATCCATTTATTTCGTAGTTCTGTAGGTCAGAAGTCCAGGTGGACTCAGCTAAGTTTTCATGGGGCCAAAATCAAGATATTGACTGACTCTTATCTGAAGGCTCAGGAGAAGCATCCACTTTCAAAACCATTCAGGTTGCTGGCAGAACTCTCATTTCCTTGCAGCTCTACAGCTGAGATTCCTTTCCTTGGTGACTACCAACCAGAGTCCACCCACAGATCCCAGAGGATGCCCGCATTCCTTGATTCATGGCCCTCTCCATCTTCAAGCCAGCAACAACACAGCAAATCCTACTCATGCTTCAGATCTCTCTCAATTCTTATTCTGCCACCAGGCAGAGAAATTTCTCTGCTTTTAAAAGCTCATGTGATTATATTAGGCCCACCTAGATAATCTCCCTTTTCTAAGGTCAGCTATGCCTTATGTTACGGGTTCAACTGTATCCCCCCAAAAAGATATATTCAAGTCCTACCCCCAGGACCCCACAATGTGACTTTATTTGGAAATAGGGTCTTTAAAGGGGTAATCAAGTAAAAATGAGGTCATTAAGGTGGACCCTCATCCAATATAATGGTATCTTTATAAAAAGGGGAAATTTGGACATAGAGACTGGCACAGAAGGAAAATGATATGAAGACACATGGGGAAAATGTCATGTAAAGACAAAGACAGAGACTGACTGAGGCAAATGTAAATGAACGCCAAGGATTATACACCCCCATCAGAAGCTAGGAAGAGGCAAGGAAGTGTTCTATCCAGAGTCTCAGAGGGAGCGTGGTCCTGACAATACCTTGATTTCAGATATCTGCTCCTAGAACTGGGAGGCAATACATTTTTGTTGTTTTAAGCCATCTAATTTGTGGTGCTGTGTTACGGTAGTCCTAGCAAACTAATATACCATATAACATAACACAATCAAGGAAATGTAGCTCATCACATTCACAGGTTCCAGGGATTAAGAGGTGTATAAGGCTGAAGACCCATCCAAGAAGTTCTGCCTACCATACTTAGTCTATAGCCCATTAATAATCTGAGATTTAATCAGAAGATTATAAACTTCTTCCCCTTGGCCACATCTTATCACCACACCAACAGGGCTCTAGTATAAAACAGTGGATTACAGTTGAAAAAGCTTCAAGACACAGTCTCTTTTTGAGAAGGATTAATTAGGAAATCCCAAAGTCAAGAAGGGAAACAAAAACAAGGACATTGGAGGAATTTGAAGCCTCTAGCGCCTATAGCTACAGCAAACATTAAACACAGCCCAGCTCCTAGGCAGACTAACATAAATTTTCACATGAAAGATCCATTTACCTTAGTTCTTATTACCTGATACAACATGTCCAGCTTTCTACAAAAAATTACAGGGCATATGAAAAGCAAAGATAAAAAACAATCTGAAGAGACAAAGCCATCGAGACCTAGGTATGATATAGATGTTAAAATTATCAGGTAGGGAATTTAAAATAACTACATGTTAAGGACTCTATCCTTTTTCTGTTAGAAAAAGTAGGCAACATGCAAGAACAGATAGATAATGTAAGTAAAGGGGTGGAAACTCTAAAAGAATCAAAGGAAATGCTATAAGCCACAAACGCTGTAACAGAAATGAAGGATTGTTTCAATGTGTTCATCACTGCACTGGATATGACCAGTGAAAGAAAAGAAAAAAAGAATAGAGTATGCAGGAACAGTGGGGCAATATAAAAAAGTATAATATATACATAATTGGAATACTATAAAGAGAAGAAAGAGAGAAAGGAGCAGAAGAAACATTAGAAGTAACGAATATATTGGTATAAATACTCTTGTATATGTCTCTTGGTACACAAGCACATGCATTTCTGTTGGAGTGGCAACTTTGGAAGATAATGCCAAACATTGTCCCAAGGTTTGTTGTATTAATTTACAGCCTCACCAATTATATGGGCATTCTGGTTGCTCTATATCCTCACCAACACTTTATTATATCCGTTCTGATGGTTGTATAATGGTATTCATTGTGGTTTTACTTTACATTTGACTTATTCCCAATGCAGTTGAGCACCTTCCATGTTACTGGCCATTTGTACATCCTTCTTTGGGAAGTGTTTGGTCAAGTCTTCTGGCTTCTATTTCATTGCCTGTCTTTAGCTTATTGATTTGTGGGAGTTATTTATACATTCTGGATGTAAATAGATTTTCAGTCTACTTCTTGTTCATCCTTACTGTGATTTTGTACCCTTGGTCTCATGTAGCTGTCAAAAGCCCTGCTGTATTTTTCAGCCTCTCTGCTACCTCTTTCAGAATCAGCAGATATCCTTAGAGAAAAACTGACCCAAATGCTGGGCTTACTTCTCTGGACCTCATTTTTTTTTTTCCAGATCTTGCTTCTGTAATTTTTTACTGCCTTACTAGCTCACCAATGCTTTCTAGTAGGTATTTTTAGTTTATTTTTTCCACCTTTTAAAGCAATTTTCAATATTAGAATTATACTGAATTACCTTATCAGCCATTACCAGAAGTTGAAGTCCCAGGTAGATGAAACATACAGTCACTCTTTTTAATCTCTTTCCTCTCAGTGATGAAGAGTGTGAGGGTATATTTGTGGCTTGGCCTGCAGACATAGAGTAGTGAACTTGACTCTAGTATTTTACCTTCTTTTATATTAGGCTACAGTCTTCTTTTATACATAGTACTTAGCACTTTAGCAACATTTTTCAATTTACCTTCTAAACACTAAGTGATTATTTAACTACTTAATTTAGGGATTCTAGTGCTTATCCATGTAACCCTTGCCTAACCAGAAGTCTGATTTTCATTCATTCATACATCTATTCAAATATTTATTGATGATTTGTATGTGTCAAACATTGTTCTGCCTAGAAGATAGAGACAAAATGAATGCTTGAATAAATCAGAAAATTGACAGAGGAATAAAAATGATTACATATTAACAAACAATACACAAAGAATTAACATAGATTTACTTGAGAGAGTAAAGAAGAATCACACTTTACAACTGGAATCATAAAAGTCTTGACTGAAGAGTTGATGTTAAAACTGAGATCTGTGGGCTTCCCTGGTAGCGCAGTGGTTGAGAGTCCGCCTGCCGATGCAGGGGACGCGGGTTCGTGCCCCGGTCCGGGAAGATCCCACATGCCGCGGAGCGGCTGGGCCCCGTGAGCCATGGCCACTGAGCCTGTGCGTCCGGAGCCTGTGGTCCGCAACGGGAGAGGCCACAGCAGTGAGAGGCCCGCGTACCGCAAAAAAAAAAAAAACAACAACAACTGAGATCTGAATGATAGGAAGGAGCACAGCATGAAGATCAGAGAGAAGAGCATTCCAGGTAAAGGGATGATTTTGTGCAAAATTCCTGAAGCCAGAACAACTTGCCTTATGCAAAGAATAGAACAAAGGCCAGCATGGCTGGAGTATAATGAGTGAAAGGTAAAGTGGTATAAATGAGATAAGAGTCACAAAATGGAACCAGATCATGGTAGACTTTGTCAGCCAGTATAGGAAGTTTAAATTTCATTCTCATTGTGATAAGAAGTTTTGGGAAAGACTTAAATGAGTTTGGGAAGGGAGAGGTGACAGCATCTAAGTTTCATTTTTGAAACGATTTCTCTGGCTGCTGTGTGGAAATTATACTGTGTAGGAGTATATTAATTAATGTTAAATAAAGAAATGCTTTAAAAATCACTTAGGGTCTTTTAAACAAAGGACATTTAGTACTAGCAACTGGGCACACAGCTGATAGAAAAGCTAAGAATTCAAACAGGGTATGATGAAGCAATGTGAGTTTCACCATAGCCATAGCCAGGGACTGAAGGAACCAAGGAAAGAGGTAGTATGAGCAGGGTCACGATGCTGCAGTCATCCAACTGACAGTAGCATGGAAAGGCTTTCCAGTAGAGTTAGGTGGAACTATCTGGCAGGAGCTGAAGCCACAGAGAAAAATGTGTAAGAGACATCACAAAAGGCAGTCTTCCACCAATTCCTTCTTTTGGCCCAATCTATTCAGAAACCAGAGGTTAAGGGAGGCTGGGAAATTTAGTTCTCTGAGGCACAGAGCTGAACAAGAGGTCAGAGAACAAAAAAGACAGTTCACCGGCCCAGGTAAAAGTAGAAACAAAGAGACCAAGAGGGCGCTTATATAGTAGGTCAAATGACAATTATGGAAGATTGGACTAGGAGGGTAAAGGTGGAAATGAAAACAAATGAATGGGGTCCATGTATCTGAGATATAATCAACAAAACTTCCTAGGAAAGTGGATGCAGCAAGTGGGATAAATATAAACTTAGGGATAACTCCCAGTTTCTTTACTTGAGCAACTGAAGGGATAGTGACACCATTTATCAGCATGAGAAAGACTAAAAAAAAAAAAAAAAAAAAAAAAAATCAGTGGAGTTCTGGTGTGCCTAAAATTAAAAATTCTGTTTGGTCACGTTAAGTTTAAAGTATCAATTAGACTTCTATGTGGAGAGTTCCAGTAGGCACTGGGTATATGAATCTAGAATTATGGGGAAATATCAGGACTCAAGATACAGGGCGGGGAGTCGTCGGCCTATACTTTTTTTTGTTTTGCTTCTTTTTTTTTAATAGACTGGATGAAATTATCAAGGGAGAATATAGAGAGAGGAGAAGGGTCCCAGGAACATTCTAATGCTGAATGCTGTTGAGAGGTCAACAAGATTAAAAAAACAGAGAAGTGAACTCTACTCAATACTCTGTAATGGCCTATATGGGAAAAGAATCTAAAAAAAGAGCAGATATATGTATATGTATGGCTGATTCACTTTGCTGTACACCTCAAACTAACACAACATTGTAAATCAACTATACTCCAATAAAAATTAAAACAAACAAATAAATAAGCATTCTATTGGCAACCCAGAGGTCATTTCATGATTTTGACAGGAGCCACCCCAGCTTAGTTGAGGGGATAGAAGGCAAATTAGAGTTGATTGAGGGGAGAATATAAATATCATGTGGGAAAAAAGATAAACTATTTTGAAGAAATTTTGTTCCAAAGGGGAGCAGAGAAATGGGGCTATAACCACAGAGAAATGAGTTTTTCTTCTTTTTTAAGAAAGGATATTTAAGACAGAAGGGAAATTTCATTAGATATCAATGGAAATTATACAGTGGAAAATCACAGAAGATGCAAGAGTCAGAGGGAGAAAACTGGTGGAGCCAAGATATTAAAAAATTAAGAAAAATTATGATATGATTTCAATAGTGAAATATGAGACAAAGTCATCAGCTAAGAGTGAGGAAGGAGGGTGTGTAAGAGTTTGAGGAAAGTTTGAAAGAGAGTTGGAAATTGTTTTGAAAAATGAAAAATAAAATATGCAAAAGATGTATCGTAGGATTGCCCTGTATGACAGCCTCATTGGAGTAGCTGACTCATAGTGTCTAACTAGGCAAGGGCACCAGACCAGACGAAGGACTTCAGGGATGCTGTGGGTTTATAATGGTGAACCATGGAAACTAAGTTGTTTCACGTGGGAAGTAAGTAAATGGCTAGCTCTCTCCAGAGTGGATGCATGACACACTGAGTGAATTATTTACATGAGAGCATGCAAGACAGCTTTCTTTTAGTTCAAAAGAAGTGTGTATATGGCAGAACATCTGCTCATAGACAGGAATGACCAACTTGACCAAATTAAGGAACTGAATCCAAGAGTCTTCACTAAAATGTTATGTATGTCTTCTACCCTGGGAGTTCATTCTTAATTCCTTACAAAATACATGCTTGCATCATCCAATCCTTTCTTCATATGGGATGACTGGGTTTTTTTAATTAGTATTTTTATCTACTGACAGCATTTTTTTAAAATTTTGGTGTTGAGACCCCCTAAATGAAGCTCTGTAAACCCCACTAAACTTGGTCAAGTGAAGCAGATTCTGTCTGAAACAAAGATGCCCTTATTGTATAAACGATATAATTTTCGCCAAAAATATGAAGTAGCCAAGCATTAGGAACACTTTTAGGAATCAGAAAACAGGTCATGATAAGACGATTTGGGGAAAAATCATTTTAAAACCATTTTATACACTATTGTTTACAGGATATCCAAGAAGTTGAAAGACTTAAGGACAAAATTAATTGGATTATATATCACTATGTAGACCTAACCATAGTAATGGGAGTGTCCTTTTTTCTTTCAATAATTTAAGCAACTAAAAAAATTCCCCAAGCTCCATAAATATATTAAGCAATATTCAACCTTTGGGGGAACTTATTTCCTCTTCTGCTAAGTGAAGGGTTACTTTCCCATAATTTCAAAAGTTTTTTTCTTATTTTATGATTCTGTAACTGTGACTAAGGAACAGAGGCTAAAATTTTTAATAACAGAAGTCACAGCTGGGAATAAGAGTAAGCTTATTTAAAGGCCTTATACTGCATGTCTGTGCCGTTATTAAGAATGGCTGTGGCTTTATTTGTAGGAAGTGGCCCAAATAGAAGGAAGTAAGATCATAATGCAAATAACTCCAACAGAATATGATATCAGTGGGGAAAAAAGATGCAGATAACTGGGAAAAAGGAATGTGACGGATGAAGCAGTGGTCTCACTGCTTAATCTATAACCAACCTAATACAACAAGTGTTATGAACGACTTCGATATTCAGAGTGAACACGCGAACAATGCTGTGTTGCACACCATACCTAAGACCCAGTGAAAGAACAAAGCTTTGTAGTCACAGAGCTGAGCTCACCCTCCAGCTCCTCCTCTTACTGTGTGGCCTTGGGCAAACTACTTAACTCTGCTGATTTTTAGCATCCATGTGCCTCAAAGGGCAATATTCTAATTGCTGCAAGAGTTTAATGATGTTGAATATGGTGAAGTACGTAGTATAGTAACTGGAACTTAGTAGACCTGAATAAATGATAGCTATTGTCAGACAATAATAAATAATGCAGTGAACCCTGTCTGCTAATGTGCTCCAAATTCTAATACTACAGAATATAAAAAGGGAGTCACATAGAAAGGGAGTCAAGGAGTAATGTGAACAGGTTGAAAATAGGTGCCAATCATTCACCAAGGAAGGTGAACTTGCAGCTATCCTTGGTTGAGGCATCCTGTACCCAGCAAACCAAACTCCCTGGGGGTCTGTAGAAACATTTAATTAGAAAGCTTCTGATATAAAAGGCGAGAAGCTGGGAGGCTATAAGCACTTTTTTTCTCTATTATAGACAATTCTACTTGCTAAACTAGCAGCACCAGTGACAACTCAGGAGCTCAGCCTGTATAAAACTTGCTCCAAGAGAGTCCTAAAATACAAGACTAGGCTTTCTAGCGGATGTGAAACTTATTGGCTCTAAGGGAATGATTTCTTGAAACAACAGAAGACTATTGAAAGACTTGTCAGAAACCAGAAAAATAATTTTCTCTTCTGCAGTTTCAGTAAGCACATGGCAAAACATTCCCATCTAGGAATCAGTAATGTGACAAAGTAGCTTTTGTTTTACTCTAGGTAGACAATAAATACGATGGCAGTGATTTAATATAACTGTACGAACGTCTTTCTCCTTTACTGACATGCCACATGCATGATTTGTCATCTACCACACTAGCTGATATTATAAATGTACTGACATTTTACTCTTTAAAATAACCCATTTGACATCATTTGTGTGATATGCCCATGCAGAACAAATTTGACATAGAAATCAAATAACCACATATAATCTTCTATTGCAGAAATCCATTTGGAGACTGAAATTTCCAGTGAAGAACTTTAATCAATTTATAATCCCGAGATATTGGAACTACAAAGGATCTCAGGCACCGTCTAGACCAATCTTGTCGTCTACAAAATGAGGAAACTGAATACCAGAAAGAACAAGTGTCTTATACAGGGACACACAATTAGTTAGAAGCAGAATAGGGACAAAAGCCCAGATTTCCTGACTCCACAGAAAGCGCTCAAAACAGTGGGCTGGCAATCAATTTAGAGTAGATAGATCATTCCCAGAAATAACAGATCCATTTTAAAAATTTTCATGTAAAGTATAAGGCAGCTCTGTAAGCAAACACTCAGGAACTTAATGAAATTAGGATGAGATTAGTGAAAATTAATAACTAGACTAAGGAAGACAGGCAGCAATTATTAAACAAGTAGCTAACATATGTTAATCCTTTTCCCCCACTAACTTGTGTTGCCTTACTGGGGAATTTAACATTGTATGAGATTGTGTCTTACATCTTTCATCCTAGGTCTTAGAGCATCTGGAAAGGCCACTAATGCCAAGAAGTAGAAGGACAAGCAAAAGTAAATATAAATGTACAACCAAATTAACTTGAGAAAACTTAGGCAAGAGCCCATGCATCAAAAGTGATTTTGAGAACCAGGTGTTCTACAAACAGAAAGAATTTAGACATGGAAATCCAATTTTAGTAATCCACTTTGTGCAAACCAAAGTGGATTCCTAAACTGCCTTTGTGCAAAGCAGTTTGCAATGAGGTTGTCTGTCATTACCGAGAACGCTTTTACATTCATAGAAGGTTCCTAGGCAAAATCATGCCAAGAATCACTCTCTTTCAGGATGGTATTGTTAAAGGATTCAGCTGTAAAATCAATGCGTTTACCACAATAAAAATTCTATGTGTTTAATTTAAATATTGAGAAACATTTTTTAGCTGTGAATTCTAGTTCCCAAATTTAAAAATCCAGTGGGAAAATGGCTGCAATAAAAGATATTGAGCCTATGACTATCTATATTGAGGCACCAAATGCCACCAGCAGAGCCAGCCATCCTACAAGTTTCAGTCTCTTAATGACCAACAGCAATATCCATGGCTGAAATGATTGTGGGGTGATCCACATACGTCCCTGAGAGGGCCAACAGGCTACTTCAGCATTGCCATATGTATACATTTTAATCTCACAGTTACAACCTACAAAACCAAAACACGAATATCTGAGATTTTAAAGTTATATCTATGCTTAATCTCAAGAAAGAGAACTCTAAGATTGTATCTGATTCATTAAAATATTGAAAATCAACACTATTAGCTACTAACATTAGTTCCCATATTCAGAGATCAGCATTTCCTTGTTTTTAATTATCTTTTACATAAGAAATAATGTGTTTATTATAGAAAATTAGAAAATATATCTATAAATTAAAAGAATAAAAAAGAATTACAAGTGACACAGTGAGAACAAGGCAAGGATGTCGGCTCTCTCCTTTTCTATATAATATTTGAGGTCCTAGTCAGTCTGGCTATAAGTCAAGAAAAAGAAAAGGCATTCCAACTGGAAAGAAAGAAGTAAAACTTTCTTTGTTTATAAATGACATAATTTTGTACACAGGAAATCCTAAGGAACCTACAGAATAAGCTATGTAAAAACTCAATCATATTTCTATAAATCAACAACAATATTTATATTCCAATAAACAATTGGAAGCCTAACCCTAATTTAAATGCCATTTAGCATATTATTTAAAAGTAAAATACTGAGGATAAGCTTAAAACACATGTACAAGACCTCCAAACTAAAACTACAAAACAATGCTGAAAAAACAAATGAAGACCTAAATAAGTGGAGAAATATACCATGTCCATGGAATGATCGATACAAGGTTAAGATATCAATTCTCCCCAAACTGATCTATAGATTCAACGCAATTTAAAAAAAAAAAAAATGCCATTAGGTTTTTTTTGAACTGACAAATTGATTCGCATAATCATGTGAAAATGGAAAGGACCTAAAATAGCTGAAATAATTTAGAATATGAAAAACAAAGTTAAAAGATGTAAATCACCTGACTTTAACACTTATTATATAAAGCTACAGTTGTCAAGACAGTGTGATAGTAGCATAAAAATAGACATAAAAAATGGAACAAAATAGAGAATCCAAATATAGACCTACATGTGTCTGCTCCGTTTGGGGTGAGGTTTTTCAGGGAGTGAGGGTTTCGGGGGTAGGTTATTTTTTTGTTTTTTTTTTAGCAAAGTCACCAAGATAATTTGGGGAGGAAAAAATTGTATTTTCAATAAATGGTAATGAATAACTGGATGTCAGTGTGGAAAAAAAGATGAACTCTGACCCTTACTTCACATGGCAAACAAAAATCAACTCCAGATGGATTATAAACCTAAATATAAACATTGAAACTATAAAAACTACTAGAAAAAATTGAGCAAAACCCTCTGAAACCTTGAGAGAGACAAAGATTTTATAAAGAGAATACACAAAAATGAACCATTTTTAAGTAAGTGATTAATTAGAAGTTTTTAAAAATTTAAAATCTTGCTCCTCAAAACACACCACTAAGAAAGTGGAAAAGCCAAGTCAAAGAGTGGGAAAGCCAAGATTGGAAAACTTTTTGCAATACATATAGCTGGCAAAAGACGTATGTCCAGAAGATATAAGAATTCTTACAACTCAAGAAGAAGATAATTAAAAAGCAATGTGTGCAAAGGATTTAAACAGACACTTCACACACTAAAAAACATATGTATGGCTAATAAGTGCATGGAAGGATGCGCAATATCTTTAGTCATCAGGGAAAAGCTAATTGAAACAAGAATGAGATACTATTATAAGCCACTCACAATTGTTAACATTAAGAAGACAGATAGTACCGATTGTTGACATGAATGTGGAGCAACTGGAACTATTATACATTATTCACGGCAATGTAAAATGGTACAATCCCATTGGAGAATTCATTAGAGAAAGTTTTGACCCAGCAATTGCACTGTCAGATATTTATCAAAGAGAAATGAAAATGTGTGTTTACAAAAGCCTTGAAATAAATATTCATAGAAGCTTTATTAATAATAGCCCCAAAAATAAAACAACCCAAATTTCTATCAAAAGATGAAAGGATAGGGAGACCGTCAAGATGGCGGAGATCACCTTCCTCCCCACAAATACACCAGAAATAAATCTACACGTGGAGCAACTCCTACAGAACACCTACTGAACGCTGGCAGAAGACCTCAGACTTCCCAAAAGGCAAGAAACTCCCCACACACCTGGGTAGGGCAAAAGAAAAAAGAATAAACAGAGACAAAAGAATAGGAACGGGACCCGCACCAGTGGGAGGGAGCTGTGAAGGAGGAAAGCTTTCCACACACTACGAAGCCCCTTCGCAGGCGGAGACTGTGGGGGTCGGAGGGGGGGAAGCTTCGGAGCCACGGAGGAGAGCGCAGCAACAGGGGTGCGGAGGGCAAAGCTGAGAGATTCCCGCACAGAGGATCGGTGCCGACCAGCACTCACCTGCCCGAGAGGCTTGTCTGCTCACCCGCCAGGGCGGGCGGGCCTGGGAGCTGAGGCTCGGGCTTCGGTCCGCAGGGAGAGGGCTGGGGCTGGCGGCGTGAACACTGCCTGAAGGGGCTAGTGCGCCACGGCTAGCCGGGAGGGAGTCCGGGAAAAAGTCTGGAGCTGCCGAAGAGGCAAGAGACTTTTTCTGGCTTCTTTGTTTCCTGGTGCGTGAGGAGAGGGGATTAACAGCACTGCTTAAAGGAGCTCCAGAGACGGGCGCGAGCCTCGGCTAAAAACGTGGACCCCAGAGACGGGCATGAGACACTAAGGCTGCTGCTGCCGCCACCAAGAAGCCTGTGTGCAAACACAGGTCACTCTCCACACCTCCTCTCCCGGGAGCCTGTGCAGCCCGCCACGGCCAGGGTCCCGTGATCCAGGGACAACTTCCCCAGGAGAACACGCAGCGCGCCTCAGGCTGGTACAACGTCACGCAGGCCTCTGCCGCCGCAGGCTCGCCCCTGCACTCCCTCCCCCAGGCCTCCCTCCCCCAGGCCTGAGTGAGCCAGAGCGCCAGAAACAGCTGCTCCTTTAACCCCGTCGTGTCTGAGTGGGAAACAGACATCCTCAGGCAACCTACACACAGAGGCGGGGCCAAATCCAAAGCTGAACCCTGGGAGATGTGCGAACAAAGAAGAGAAAGGGAAATAAATCTCTCCCAGCAGCCTCAGGAGCAGCGGATTAAAGCTCCACAATCAACTTGAAATACCCTGCATCTGTGGAATACCTGAATAGACAACGAATCAACCCAAAATTAAGGCGGTGGCCTTTAAGAGGAACTGTAGACTTGGGGTTTGCTTTCTGCATCTAACTTGTTTCTGGTCTTACGTTTATCTTAGTTCTTAGTTTAGTATTTACAGTTTATTATCACTGGTAGATGTGTTTATTGATTTGGCTGCTCTTTTTTTTTTTTTGCAGTACGCGGGCCTCTCACTGTTGTGGCCTCTCCCATTGCGCAGCACAGGCTCCAGACGCGCAGGCTCAGCGGCCATGGCTCACGGGCCCAGCCGCTCCGCGGCATGTGGGATCTTCCCGGACCGGGGCACGAACCCGTGTCCCTTGCATCGGCAGGGGGACTCTCAACCACTGCGCCACCATGGAAGCCCTTTTTTATATATGTATATAGATATTTTTTTTTCTTTTTCTCTTTTTTTGAGTGTGTATGTGTATGAATCTTTCTGTGATTTTGTCTGTATAGCTTTGCTTTTACATTTGTCCTAGGGTTCTATCTGTCCGTTTTTTCTTTTTTCTTTTTTTTTCTAGCATAGTTTTTAGCACTTGTTATCATTGGTAGATTTATTTTTTGGTTTGGTTGTTCTGTTCTTTCTTTCTTTCTTGTATTTTTCATTTTATTACTTTTTTTTCAAATTTTTCAGAACTTTACTTTTTTACTTCTTTTTAACATCTTTACTGGGGTATAATTGCTTTACAGTGGTGTGTTAGTTTCTACATTATAACAAAGTGAATCAGTTATACATATACATATATCCCCATATCTCCTCCCTCTTGTGTCTCCCTCCCTCCCACCCTCCCTATCCCAGCCCTCTAGGTGGTCACAAAGCACGGGGCTGATCTCCCTGTGCTATGTGACTGCTTCCCACTAGCTATCTATTTTACATTTGGTAGTGTATATATGTCCATGCCACTCTCCCACTTCGTCTCAGCTTAACCTTCTCCCTCCCCATGTCCTCAAGTCCATTCTCTATGTCTTTATTCTTGTCCTGCCCCTAGGTTCTTAAGAACCCCCTTTTTTTTTTTTTTTAGATTCCATATATATGTGTTAGCATACGGTATTTGTTTTTCTCTTTCTGACTTACTTCACTCTGTATGACAGTCTCTAGGTCCATCCACCTCACTACAAATAACTCAATTTCGTTTCTTTTTATTGTGGAGTAATATTCCATTGTATATATGGGCCACATCTTCTTTATCCATTCATCTGTCGATGGACACTTAGTTTGTTTCCATGTCCTGGCTATTGTAAATAGAGCTGCAATGAATATTGGGGTACATGACTTTTTGAATTATGGTTTTCTCAGGGTATAGGCCCAGTGGTGGAATTGCTGGGTCGTATGGTAGTTCTATTTTTGGTTTTTCAAGGAACCTCCATACTGTTCTCCATAGTGGCTGTATCAATTTCCTTTCCCACCAACAGTGCAAAAGGGTTCGCTTTTCTCCACACCCTCTCCAGCATTTATTGGTTATAGATTTTTTGATGATGGCTATTCTGACTGGTGTGAGGTGATACCTCATTGTAGTTTTGATTTGCATTTCTCTAATGATTAGTGATGTTAAGCAACTTTTCATGTGCTTGTTGGCAATCTGTATATCTTCTTTGGAGAAATGCCTCCTTAGGTTTTCTGCCCATTTTTGGATTGGATTGCTTGTTTTTTTGATATTGAGCTGCATGAGCTGCTGTAAATTTTGGAGATTAATCCTTTGTTGGGCTTCCCTGGTGACACAGTGGTTAAGAAACTGCCTACCAATGCAGGGGACATGGGTTCGAGCCCTGGTCCGGGAAGTTCCCACATGCCGTGGAGCAACTAAGGCTGTGTGCCACACCTACTAAGCCTGAGCTCGAAAACCCGCAAGCCACAGCTACTGAATCTCGTGCACCTAGAGCCCATGCACCACAACAAGAGAAGCCACCACAATGAGAAGCCCGTGCACCACAATGAAGAGTAACCCCAGCTCACTGCAACTAGAGAGAGCCCGTGCGCAAGAGCAAAGACACAAAGCAGCCAAAAATAAATAAGTAAATGGATAGATAAATAAACAAATAAAATTATTTTTAAAAAATCCTTTCTCAGTTGCTTCACGTGCAAATATTTTCTCCCATTCTCAGGGTTGTCTTTTTGTCTTGTTTACGATTTCCTTTGCTGTCCAAAAGCTTTTAAGTTTCATTAGGTCCAATTTGTTTATTTTTGTTTTTATTTCCATTTCTCTAGGAGGTGGGTCAAAAAGGATCTGGCTATGATTTATATCATAGAGTGTTCTGCCTATGTTTTCCTCTAAGAGTTTTATGGAGTCTGGCCTTACATTTAGGTCCTTAATCCATTTTGAGTTTATTTTTGTATATGGTGTTAGGGAGTGTTCTAATTTCATTCTTTTACACATAGCTGTCCAGTTTTCCCAGCACCACTTATTGAAGAAGCTCTCTTTTCTCCATTGTATATTCTTGTCTCCATAATCAAAAATAAGGTGACCATATGTGCGTGGGTGTATCTCTGGGCTTTCTATCCTGTTCCATTGATCTATATTTCTGTTTTTGTGCCAGTACCATACTGTCTTGATTACTGTAGCTTTTCAGTATAGTCTGAAGCCCAGGAGCCTGATTCCTCTGGCTCTGTTTTTCTTTCTCAAGATTGCTTTGGCTATTCAGGGTCTTTTGTGTTTCCATACATATTGTGATTTTTTTTTGGTTCTAGTTCTGTGAAAAATGCCACTGGTAGTTTCATAGGGATTGCACTGAATCTGTAGATTGCTTTGGGTAGTAGAGTCATTTTCACAATGTTGATTCTCCCAATCCAAGAACATGGTCTATCTCCACATCTGTTTGTATCATCTTTAATTTTCTTCATCAGTGTCTTATTGTTTTCTGCATACAGGTCTTTTGTTTCCTTAGGTAGGTTTATTCCTAGGTATTTTATTCTTTTTGTTGCAGTGGGAAATGGGAGGGTTTCCTTAATTTCTCTTTCAGATTTTTCGTCATTAGTGTATACGAATGCAAGAGATTTCTGTGCATTAATTTTGTATCCTGATACGACTACCAAATTCCTTGATTAGCTCTAGTAGTCTTCTGATAGCATCCTTAGGATTCTCTATGTATAGTATCATGTCATCTGCAAACAGTGACAGCTTTACTTCTTTTCTGATTTGGATTCCTTTTATTTCTTTTTCTTCTCTGATTGCTGTAGCTAAAACTTCCAAAACTATGTTGAGTAATAGTGGTGAGAGTGGGCAACCTTGTCTTGTTTCTGATCTTAGAGGAAAAGGTTTCAGCTTTTCACCACTGAGAACGGTGTTGGCTGTGGGTTTGTCATATATGGCCTTTATTATGTTGAGGTAAGTTCCCTCTATGCCTACTTTCTGGAGGGTTTTTATCATAAATCGGTGTTGAATTTTGTCAAAAGCTTTTCCTGCATCTATTGAGATGATCATTTGGTTTTTATCCTTCAGCTGGTTGATATGGTGTATCACATTGATTGATTTGCATATATTGAAGAATCCTTGCATTCCTGGGATAAACCCCACTTGATCGTGGTGTATGATCCTTTTCATGTGCTGTTGGATTCTGTTTGCTAGTATTTTCTTGAGGAGTTTTGCATCTATGCTCATCAGTGATTTGGCCTGTAGTTTTCTTTCTTTGTGTCATCTTATCTGGTTTTGATATCAGGGTGGTGGTGGCCTCATAGTATGAGTTTGGGAGTGTTCCTCCCTCTGCTATATTTTGGAAGAGTTTGAGAAGGATAGGTGTTACCTCTTCTCTAAATGTTTGATAGAATTCACCTGTGAAGCCATCTGGTCCTGGGCTTTTGTTTGTTGGAACATTTTTACTCACAGTCTCAATTTCAGTGTTTGTGATTGGTCTGTTTATACTTTCTAGTTCTTCCTGGTTCAGTCTCAGAAGGTTGTGCTTTTCTAAGAATTTGTCCATTTCTTCCAGGTTGTCCATTTTATTGGCATATAGTTGTTTGTAGTAATCGCTCATGATCTTTGTATTTCTGCAGTGTCACTTGTTACTTCTCCTTTTTCATTTCTAATTCTAATGATTTGAGTCTTCTCCCTTTTTTTCTTGATGAGTCTCACTAATGGTTTATCAATTTTGTTTTTCTTCTCAAAGAACCAGCTTTTAGTTTTATTGATCTTTCCTGTCATTTCCTTCATGTCTTTTTTCATTTATTTCTGATCTGATCTTTATGGTTTCTTTCCTTCTGGTAACTTTGGGGATTTTTTGTTCTTTCTCTGACTGCTTTAGGTGTAAGCTTAGGTTGTTTATTTGAGATGTTTCTTGTTTCTTGTGGTAGGATTATATTGTTACAAACTTCCCTCTTAGAACTGGATTTGCTGCATCCCATATGTTTTGGGTCGTTGTGTTATCCTTGTCAGTTGTTTCTAGGTATTTTTTGATTTCCTCTTTGATTTCTTCAGTGATCTTTTGGTTATTTAGTAGTGTATTGTTTAGCCTCCATGTGTTTGTATATTTTACAGATTTGTTCCTGTAATTGATATCTAGTCTCATAGCATTGTGGTCAGAAAAGAAACTTGATATGATTTCAATTTTCTTAAATTTACCAAGGCTTGATTTCTGACCCAAGATATGATCTATCCTGGAGAATGTTCCATGAGCACTTGAGAGGAAAGTGTATTCTGTTGTTTTGGGATGGAATGTACTTTAAATATCAATTAAGTCCATCTGGTTTAATATATCATTTAAAGCTTTTGTTTCCTTATTTAATTTCACTTTGGATGATCTGTCCATTGGTGAAAGTGGGGTGTTAAAGTCCCTTACTATGACTGTCTTACTGTCGATTTCCCAGTTTATGGCTGTTAGCATTTGCCTTATGTATTAAGGTGCTCCTATGTTGGGTGCATAGATGTTTACAGCTGTTATATCTTCATCTTGGATTGATCCCTTGATCATTATGCAGTGTCCTTCTTTGTCTCTTGTAATAGTTTTTATTTGAAAGTGTATTTTGACTGATATGAGAATTGCTACTCCGGCTTTCTTTTGATTTTCATTTGCATACAATATTTTTTTCCACCCCTCACTTTCAGTCTGTATGTGTCCCTAGGCCTGAAGTGGGTCTCTTGTAGACAGCATATATATGGGTCTTGTTTTTGTATCCATTCAGCAAGCCTGTATCTCTTGGTTGGAGCATTTAATCCATTTACATTAAAGGTAGTTATCAATATGTATGTTCCTATTACCATTTCTTTATTTGTTTTTGGTTTGTTATTGTAGGTCTTTTCCTTCTCATGTGTTTCTTGCCTAGAAAAGTTCCTTTAGCATTTGTTGTAGAGCTGGTTTGGTGGTGCTGAACTCTCTCAGCTTTTGCCTGTCTGTAAAGTTTTTGATTTCTCTGTCGAATCTGAATGAGATTCTTGCTGGGTACAGTAATCTAGGTTGTAGGTTTTTCCCTTTCATAACTTTAAATATGTCCTGCCACTCCCTTCTGGCTTGCAGAGTTTCTACTAAAGATCAGCTGTTAACCTTATGGGGATTCCCTTATGTTATTTGTTGTTTTTCCCTTGCTGCTTTTAAAGAGGCTTAATGGATACAAAAACAAGACCCATATATATGTTGCCTACAAGAGACCCACTTCAGGCCTAGGGACACATACAGACTGAAAGTGAGGGGTGGAAAAAGATATTCCATGCAAATGAAAATCAAAAGAAAGCCGGAGTAGCAATTCTCATATCAGTCAAAATGGACTTTCTAATAAAAACTATTACAAGAGACAAAGAAGGAAACTGCATAATGATCAAGGGATCAATCCAAGAAGAAGATATAACAGTTGTAAACATCTATGCACCCAACATAGGAGCACCTTAATACATAAGGCAAATGCTAACAGCCATAAACTGGGAAATCGACAGTAAGACAGTCATAGTAAGGGACTTTTAACACCCCACTTTCACCAATGGACAGATCATCCAAAGTGAAATTAAATAAGGAAACAAAAGCTTTAAATGATACATTAAACAAGGTGAGCTTAATTGATATTTAAAGGACATTCCATCCCAAAACAACAATACACTTTCCTCTCAAGAGCTCGTGGAACAATCTCCAGGATAGATCATATCTTGGGTCAGAAATCAAGCCTTGGTAAATTTAAGAAAATTGAAGTCATATCAAGTATCTTTTCTGACCACAATGCTATGAGACTACATATCAATTACAGGAACAAATCTGTAAAAATTACAAACACATGGAGGCTAAACAAACACTACTAAATAACCAAGAGATCAATGAAAAAATCAAAGGGGAAATCAAAACATACCTAGAAACAACTGACAATGAAAACACAATGACCCAAAACCTATGGGATGCAGCAAATCCAGTTCTAAGAGGGAAGTTTATAGCAATACAATCCTACCACAAGAAACAAGAAACATCTCAAATAAACAACCTAAGCTTACACCTAAAGCAGTCAGAGAAAGAACAAAAAATCCCCAAAGTTACCAGAAGGAAAGAAACCATAAAGATCAGATCAGAAATAAATGAAAAAAGACATGAAGGAAATGACAGGAAAGATCAATAAAACTAAAAGCTGGTTCTTTGAGAAGAAAAACAAAATTGATAAACCATTAGTGAGACTCATCAAGAAAAAAAGGGAGAAGACTCAAATCATTAGAATTAGAAATGAAAAAGGAGAAGTAACAAGTGACACTGCAGAAATACAAAGATCATGAGCGTTTACTACAAACAACTATATGCCAATAAAATGGACAACCTGGAAGAAATGGACAAATTCTTAGAAAAGCACAACCTTCTGAGACTGAACCAGGAAGAACTAGAAAGTATAAACAGACCAATCAGAAGCACTGAAATTGAGACTGTGAATAAAAATGTTCCAACAAACAAAAGCCCAGGACCAGATGGCTTCACAGGTGAATTCTATCAAACATTTAGAGAAGAGGTAACACCTATCCTTCTCAAGCTCTTCCAAAATATAGCAGAGGGAGGAACACTCCCAAACTCATACTATGAGGCCACCACCACCCTGATATCAAAACCAGATAAGATGACACAAAGAAAGAAAACTACAGGCCAAATCACTGATGAGCATAGATGCAAAACTCCTCAAGAAAATACTAGCAAACAGAATCCAACAGCACATGAAAAGGATCATACACCATGATCAAGTGGGGTTTATCCCAGGAATGCAAGGATTCTTCAATATATGCAAATCAATCAATGTGATACACCATATCAACCAGCTGAAGGATAAAAACCAAATGATCATCTCAATAGATGCAGGAAAAGCTTTTGACAAAATTCAACACCGATTTATGATAAAAACCCTCCAGAAAGTAGGCATAGAGGGAACTTACCTCAACATAATAAAGGCCATATATGACAAACCCACAGCCAACACCGTTCTCAGTGGTGAAAAGCTGAAACCTTTTCCTCTAAGATCAGAAACAAGACAAGGTTGCCCACTCTCACCACTATTACTCAACATAGTTTTGGAAGTTTTAGCTACAGCAATCAGAGAAGAAAAAGAAATAAAAGGAATCCAAATCAGAAAAGAAGTAAAGCTGTCACTGTTTGCAGATGACATGATACTATACATAGAGAATCCTAAGGATGCTATCAGAAGACTACTAGAGCTAATCAAGGAATTTGGTAGTCGTATCAGGATACAAAATTAATGCACAGAAATCTCTTGCATTCGTATACACTAATGACGAAAAATCTGAAAGAGAAATTAAGGAAACCCTCCCATTTCCCACTGCAACAAAAAGAATAAAATACCTAGGAATAAACCTACCTAAGGAAACAAAAGACCTGTATGCAGAAAACAATAAGACACTGATGAAGAAAATTAAAGATGATACAAACAGATGTGGAGATAGACCATGTTCTTGGATTGGGAGAATCAACATTGTGAAAATGACTCTACTACCCAAAGCAATCTACAGATTCAGTGCAATCCCTATGAAACTACCAGTGGCATTTTTCACAGAACTAGAACCAAAAAAAAATCACAATATGTATGGAAACACAAAAGACCCTGAATAGCCAAAGCAATCTTGAGAAAGAAAAACAGAGCCAGAAGAAGCAGGCTCCTGGACTTCAGACTATACTGAAAAGCTACAGTAATCAAGACAGTATGGTACTGGCACAAAAACAGAAATATAGATCAGTGGAACAGGATAGAAAGCCCAGAGATACACCCACGCTCATATGGTCATCTTATCTTTGATAAAGGAGGCAAGAATATACAATGGAGAAAAGACAGCCTCTTTAATAAGTGGTACTGTGAATTCTGGACAGCTACATGTAAAAGAATGAAATTAGAACACTTTGTAACACCATACACAAAAATAAACTCAAAATGGATTAAGGACCTAAATGTAAGGCCAGACACCATTAAACTCTTAGAGTAAAACATAAGCAGAACACTCTATGACATAAATCATAGCCAGATCCTTTTTGACCCACCTCCTAGAGAAATGGAAATAAAAACAAAAATAAACAAATGGGACCTAATTAACTTAAAAGCTTTTGCACAGCAAAGGAAACCATAAACAAGATGAAAAGACAACTCTCAGAATTGGAGAAAATATTTTCAGGTAAAGCAACTGACAATGGATTAATCTCCAAATTTACAAGGAGCTCATGCAGCTCAATATCAAAAAAACAAATAATTGAATCCAAAAATGGGCAGAAGACCTAAATAGACATTTCTCCAAAGAAGATATACAGATTGCCAACAAACACATGAATGGATGCTCAACATCACTAATCATTAGAGAAATGCAAATCAAAAGTACAATGAGGTAGCCCCTCACACCGGTCAGAATGGCCATTATCAGAAAATCTACAAACAATTAATGAGGGAGAGGGTATGAAGAAAAGGGAAACCTCCTGCACTGTTGGTGGGAATGTAAATTGATACAGTCACTATGGAATACAGTATAGAGGTTCCTTAAAAAACTAAAAATAGAACTACCATATGACCCAGCAATCCCACTACTGGGCATACCCTGAGTAAACTATAATTCAAAAAGTGTCATGTACTGCAATGTTCATTGCTGCTCTATTTACAATAACCAGTACATGGAAGCGACCTAAATGTCCATCGACGGATGAATGGATAAAGAAGATGTGGCACATATATGCAATGGAATATTACTCAGCCATAAAAATAAACGAAATTGAGTTATTTGTAGTGAGATGGATGGACCTAGAGACTCTCATATAGAGTGAAGTTGTCAGAAAGAGAAAAACAAATACCATATGCTAACACATATATATGGAATCTGAAAAAAAAAAAGGTTCTGAAGAACCTAGGGCCAGGACAGGAATAAAGACACAGACGTAGAGAATGGACTTGAGGACATGGGGATGGGGAAGGGTAATCTGGGATGAAGTGAGAGAGTGGCATGGACATATATACACTACCAGCTGTAAAATAGATAGCTAGTGGGAAGCAGTCACATAGCACAGGGAAATCAGCTCGGTTCTTTGCGACCACCTAGAGGGGTGGCATAAGGAGGATGGGAGGGAGACACAAGAGAGAGGAGATATGGGGATATATGTATATGTATAGCTGATTCAGTTTGTTATAAAGCAGGACCTAACACACCATTGTAAAGCAATTATACACCAATAAAGATGTTTAAAAAAAAAGATGAAAGCATAAAGTATGGCATATCTACACAATGGGGTACCACTCAATAATAAATAAGGAATTAATTAAAATACATGCAACAGCACAGCTGAATCTCTAAGTCATTATGCTAAGCAAAATAAACCAGAATCAAAAGAGTATATACTTAAGGAGTCTATTTATATAAAATGTTAGAATATGCAAAACTAACACAGAAAACAAGTTAGTGGTTGCCTGGGTGAGGAATTAAGAGCTTGGCTTCAAAGGAGCGTGCAAACTTTGTTGGGGGGGGAGCGATGGAAGTGTTTTACATCTTTATTTTGGTGGTGGTTATATAGGCTTATACATTCGTCACAACTTAAAAGTATAATAGAACTTCCAAACTGACAAGCAGATAAAAGGAAAATTTTAGTAAGCCAACAAAAGTAGAGAAATGGAGAGGGAAAAATAAATGTTAAGTATCAATTTGAAAGGTATAAAATCAAGTATATCGCATGCTCTGATATATTTTTAAAGGCTTTCTGGCTTCTGTTTTGAGAAGAGACTGAAACCATAGAAGCAAGGTTTCTTCTAGCTGCTCCTTCTACATAGAAGTCTTCCCTGGCTCCCTTGTCTAAAGTAGTCACACAGAATGAGATGATTGTAATACACAGAAAATTTTGTAAACAGACAGGATGAATTATCAGGATTAATGTGATGCTACCAAAAGTTCTGGATACAAACATCAGTATACAAAAATAATTTTGTTTCTATATAGTATAAATAACTAAGTTTTTTTAAATAGCATTTAAAATAGCATCAAAATATCAAATACTTAGGAATCAATAACTTTTAAAACATTATTAAGAGAAATTAAATAAGACCTAAATAAATGGATGGTTATAACTGTTTTCATGAATTGGAAAACTCAGTGTTATAAAGATGTCAATTGTTTCAAAATTTGTCTATGGATTCATATGTCTACAGCTTTTGACAGAAGCTGGCAATCTAAACTCCATATTAAAATGCAAAAAATCAAGAATAATCAAGATGATGAACAAGGTGGGAGTATCTACTCAACTAGATATACAGCTGCAGTAATTAAAACAGTGTGGTATTGCCTCAAGGATAGATAAATAGACCAATACAGCCAATTAAAGTGTCTAGACAGAAACTTACATATATTTGATGACTTCATTTATGATAAAGATAACACTGCAGAGCACTAGAGGAAAAGGGAGTCTGTCAATAGATGGTTCTATGTCAACTGGATATCCAACTAGGAAAAAGTGAAACCAGGTCCCTACCTCATGTCATATAGAAGAGTCAATTTTAGGTGGATTGAAGATCTAAATGTGAAATGCCAGACAAATTTCCTAGATGAAAATGTTTTCATATATCTTTAGGACCTTGAAGTAGTTTGACTGAATATAAAAAGTCCTAGTGATAAAGAAAAAGGTTGGTACATTAGGTTAAAATGATGTGAAGAACTCTATTGAAATATCCCAAAACAAAACAAGTAATAAGGCAAGTCACAGAAGTGGAGAAGATATTTGCAACAATTATAACTAACAAAAGGTTCATACATAGACTAAAGAGCTATTACAAATCATCATTGAAGAGATGACTCTATAAATTTGAATAGGAATTTCACCAAAAAGGATGACCAAATGGCCAATAAAATTATGAACACTGTCCAACTCAATAGTAATCAAGGAAATGCAAGCTAAGATCATAAATCACTATCACTATAAACCCACCAGAGTGACAGAAATTAAAAAGATTGCTACCATTTGTGATACCACAATGATATTGTGATAATTCACTAACTGGTGTTTTTTAATGTTTCTATGCATATGTCCTTCGTAATAAAAGTTACAAGTCCAAAATCCACTGAAGTGTACATTTTAAATGGATAGATTGTATGGTATTTGAATGATATCTAAATAAAGCTGTCATAAAAAATAACAACAAAAAAATAGTAATAAAATCCCAACTAATTAAAAAATAAAAAGGATCTGTGTTGGGGTGGGTGGAATCAACATTATAAAGTCATTGAAGAGAGGAAGCAAAAATAGTCTATTGAGTGCACAAATACTCAAACAATTCTTATAAAAAGTAGGAGCTTCTTCCAAAAATTTTGTTCATCCAATATTAATTTAATAATTTAATGCAATTTCAATCAAAATCCTAATTTTGATGATCCTTTTGTTGTTTTTGGTGGAGGGATGGATCAAATTGTTTTAAAGTTTATAAATAAAGGAAGTGTCTATGGTAGAAAAGAAAATTATAAACAAAGAAAAACGATGAGGAGAATATGTTCATTATCAGATATTTAAATTTACTATAAAGTCACTATAGTCTCTAACACTGACACAGAAATAGACAAATATATTTGTGGAACAAAACAGAGGGCAGAAGTAAATCCACAAAAGTGATGTTTTAATTCAGTGGGAAATAATTGGTTAATTAATACATGATCCTGGCATAATTGGCTAGAAGAAAACAAGCTAGATCATCTGTCTCGTACCATATGCCAAAATGAATTCCAGATGGATAAAAGTTTAGTGCAAAAATATTTTTCAAGTTTTTAAAAATTAGAAAAGATATTCTCATAAACCTGAGGCAGAGGAAAAATTTCCTATGCAAAATGTAATTGCCTGAAATCATAAATAAAAGAAAGACATATTTTGACTTTAAAAAATTAAAACATATTATATGGCCAATTCACTACAAACAAAATCAAAATAAAAAAGATAAACTAGGGAAACATTTGCACTTCATGTGACAAAGGGCCAGTCCTTCCAAAAAGCAAAAAGAATGCCTCTAGTTTCAAAAAACGAAAAATAGACAAAAGCTGCAAACAAGCAATTCACAGACGATGAAACACAGTTGGCAATAAACGTGAAAAGATGCTTAGCTTCACTAGTATCCAGAGAAGTGGTATTTTTCACCCTAATCAGCAAAAATAAGCTTTGGGGCATTCGATGCTGATGAAGATATGGGAAAATGGGCGCTCCCATATTTTATTGATGGGACTACGAGTTGCTCAAGCTCCTTATAGTAAGCTAACGTTAAAGAGGTCCAGGGGTTTCCCTGGTGGCGCAGTGTTTGAGAGTCCACCTGCCGATGCAGGGGACGTGGGTTCGTGCCCCAGTCTGAGAAGATCCCACATGCCGCGGAGCGGCTGGGCCCGTGAGCCATGGCCGCTGAGCCTGCGCGTCCGGAGCCTGTGCTCTGCAGCGGGAGAGGCCACAACAGTGAGAGGCCCGCGTACCGCAAAAAAAAAAAAAAAGAGGTCCAGGAATTGCTATCAACATCCAAACTATACATACCGTCTGAATAAGTAATTTCACTTTGGAAAGTCTATCCTGCAGAAAGAAAAGTATCAGTGCATGATAATAAATACAAGGATGATTGCTTCAACTATTTTTGTGAAGATAAAAAAGAAAAAGAAAATACCCTGGAAACAAAGTATGTCATCAATACAGAAATAGTGAAATAGATTGTGGAATATCCATTCTGGAGATATGTCTCTTCAAAAGGAGAAGAAAGGAAGAGGGAAATGGGGGGTTGCTAATCTACAGGTATAAAGTTGCAGTAATGCAAGTTCTGAGATCTGGTGTCCAACGTTGTGCCTATAGATAACAATATTGTATTGCCCGCTTAAACATCTGTTAAAAGGGCAGATATCATGTTGTGTTATTACCACAGTAAAACAAAATTTTAAATTAAGAAAAGGAAAGAAAGGAAAGAAAAAATGGAAAAGAAAAAGAAAGGAAAATAAAAGAAAGGAAAAGACAGATCAGTATTCACTACAGGGATATCCAAGATGCATTGCTAATTTGCATGTGAGGAAGTATAGTATGATAAGTTTTTTGTGTGAAAGAAGAGCACATGAGATCCTACAAATGTACATGCATTTGTATGAGCACTGAGAAAATCATGGAACCATAACATCCAACAAGCAAATTAATTTGGAACAACCGGGAATAAAGGAAAGAAAAGCAAATCTTTAAGTACATCTTTGCATTGTTTCACTAATTTCAATAAACACATATTTTGTAATTACAGATTTTTATTAAAGTACTCTTTTCTAGAAAAATACAGTATTTTCTAGAATGCTTGTTGACTGATTCAAAATGGACATTTGACCCTGTTGATCTCACATATTCGGATATAAACTCTTCCCTTAACTTCTCTCTCACTCTTCTCTCCTAGATTTCCTTTTGACTTCTTTCTATCTCTTATCTATCTCTTCTATTTTAGCACATTTTCCTTACTCATTCTTGAAATAAATTATTTCTGCTAATTTCTTCCCATAGCCATTTTCTCCATGTGTGTATGGTCTCTTATTTATTCATTCTACTTATCTGTGATATCAAATCCCCCTACAAATTCAGAGAAATGTAGGAGACAGATATGGAAAATGAAAAATTAAAATAGAGTGAGATAATCCCTTAATGTAACAAAATGTTGAATCCCTAGAGGTAAGTATGCAAAAACACATTTTGAAATACCAAGAAGTAACCAGCTACGTGAGGCTAAGCCTTTGGAGCAGAATCCTGGAGAAAGAGAAGTAGCTTTGGCAGATGAACAAAAAGGAGGGCTGGCATTCCTGACACTCCAAACAGCGATTGTATGTTGCCATTCATTCATTCTCTCCTTTTATCGAGTAACATTCAGTTTTTAGATAAGCTGCATGAATTATAGAAGACTGCCTGCTGGACTAAAATTGTGCTAAAAGTAGATTTCCTTTTCTGAAAAACATAGAGAAGTAAAGATGTTGCCTAGCTAGTAAAAATGGTCAATAAAAAGTATTAATTTGGAATTCCAATCAAGGAGGAGAACATCATGTAAATGCTATCTGTTTTCCTCTAAGTTTCTGGCATTTATGTTCTTATTCATTTTATAGGACAAGTAGAGTCCCTAGCCTCACAGAGCTATGCAGGTATAATGAGCGTAGAAATGAAGGAAACACAGGGTGCTGCGGTAGTGCATATATTTTTCATCATTTTGTTTGCTTAGTTAGTTGATTATAAAAATATTTGTTATACATGTTGATCCTCATGGTTTGTTGCGGGGTAGTTTTCCTTGAGGTTGGTTGGTGGTTTTTCTTTAAGGAGAAATGAAGACGTTTGAGTTGGGAAGCGGAGTGAAAAGAAGCATTAAAAGATGATTGCTACTTGCAACTGCTCTGTTGGAACAAAAGAACCTGGGAGAATTCAGATATAGCTCTACAGGTTTCTTCTCCTCCCATCACACCACAGATTATGACTGCTACAGGAACAGGAACCAGAGGGGAGAAGGTGTTAGAATCAGATAAGCCTCTTCTGCTCTTTGGCTAGGTTATCTTTTACCACACAGAAATTCATTTGCACAGTGACATGAAAGAGACTTTTTAAGAAACTTTGTCTTGTATGTAGCAGAATTATAGACCTACAGAGAAGATAACTGGAAGCTCTCTTAGAAATACCTATCTCAGCTCTTTCCTTTTATAGATTAGATCAAAGCAGAGCAGTTAAAAGAGATGCTCAAGATCTCACAGCTACTGAGTAATCTTTCCTCCATAATTCTATGCCCCTAATATACATCTTTTAAATAAGAAGCAAGCAAATTTTGAATTTCCGCAAGCGTGAATTTAAATCTTTCTGAAAATTTGTACAATAGGAATGCTGCTTTAAATACACAAAGGAAATTGTCTATTAAAAGAAAGTCTGAAATTAATTAATTTTTTTTTTTTTTGCGGTACGCGGGCCTCTCCCTGTTGTGGCCTCTCCCGTTGCAGAGCACAGGCTCCAGATGCGCAGGCTCAGCGGCCATGGCTCACGGGCCCAGCCGCTCCGCGGCATGTGGGATCTTCCCGGATCAGGGCACACACCTGTGTCCCCTGAATCGGCAGGCGGACTCTCAACCACTGCACCACCAGGGAAGCCCTGAAATTAATTATTTTTAACGCAAATAAATATGCTTTCCGCAATATTAGGTTGGGATTTTTAAATACTATTGTATGTTCCTGAGAGAAGGAAGTATCTGTATTATATTCTTAAGCAGTGCCAATGAAAAATCAATGCTCTTGTCACAATAACTAGAGAAATCACTGCAATAATCCCGTCAACTTTATTATTAATTACTGAGAGATGCATAATATTTCTATTCTACTAGAAAATGTGTATTTTTAACCAATAAAGGAAATCTTGAGATTGTCCAATTAGAATCAGATCAGCACATTGAACCAAATTCAACCCCCCCTGGAAGTCCCGTTAATTCTGACTTGCCTTTTGCTTCTCTATCTACTGTACACCTTTTCTTCCCCTGGGATTTTAATTTATTGACTACACTTTTTTGTCAGCTGCAGGGCACCACAGATTTCTAAACACTTGGCATTCACGTCTGATAATGTCTCAAGACCCCTTCTCCCTGGCTGTTCCCACCACGGAGCTTCTCCAGTTCTTACAAACTGTAATTCCTCACTCTCATCTCTAAACATTCCCCTGGTGGCTGGAATTGGCTTTAGAGTCTGGAACTAGAATCAATCACTAATTTAGGGAGCCCAAAGCACTTCCTGCTTTCCACCCACAAACAATAACTGATATTAGCACAAATAAGGCATCAGCATAAGAGATCATGAACTCAGGATTAGGAAACCTGGCCAAAAAACTAGAAATGAAAGAGGTAGTAAAAAGAGTCACAGCCTATCAAGACAGGGCAGAAAGAAGATTTTAAGTGGAATAGCAAAGTCTGAGTGGATTTTCAAAGCGTTCTCCAAGGTCAGCAGGGTGATTGCTTCTTCTTCTCCTGATTTGGGGTTTTTGTTGGAGTTCTGTTTTGTTTTGTTTTGAATGCCTCCAATAGCTTCTTCCCACATCTTGATCACCCAAAAGAAAAACTATAGTTTTCTCATCATCCAGATGCCACATTTAGCCACTTCAACCCACACTTAGGGCACCAAGAATTCTGTGTAGAGAACCAAGTGGGGAGAAAACGTTAAGGGCTCTGGTTGCATCTGGATTTGATCAGTCCCAACCTTCCAGCGGGCACCTGAAAGGCTTTTTAAGCCTCACGATACTTTGAAGAAATCTTGCCCCTTCAAAGGCGCGTCAGTGAGAACCTTCCCTCAGTGTATTTTCTAGCTTCTCTGTGATCTGAATCTTCCCAGCTGAAACTCAGGTGGACCCTGATGTCTTCAGACTTCCTATCTCAGCCTGAGCCATGGAACACTTAGCCTGGTTTCTTTCTGTGGGAGAAGCTGATTCTTTGCTACTTGTCCCAGACTTTTGTGTGGTTATCTCATGCCTTTTTTGAAACTATAAACAACTTTGGGCAAGGAATGTCTACATGTTTTCTAAGCCAGGGTTTAAGAGCAGCTATTATCTAAGGGCAAGTTCTCCAGCTCTACTTCTCACACAGGATGTAGTGTTTTCGGGACTTCCCTGGCAGTCCAGTGATTAAGACTCCACACTTCCCATGCAGAGCTCACACGGGCTCGATCCCTAGTTGGGGAACTAAGGTCCTGTATGCCACATGGTGTAGCACGCCCCCCACCCCCACAAAAGATGTAGTGTTTTCAAACATCATCCTGTCTATTATCTTATAATATGCATCTCAACTGAAACCTTATTTAGTCATTATTCATCGTGATAATATTTCTTGTGTAAACTTGTGTCATGAAAATATTACCTTATGAATATTAAATAATAAATGTGGGAAGACAAAATTATTCTGCATTTTCTCAGAAAATTTGGATAATTTCAGCATATTTAACCTGAAATGCTTATATGAATCCTATGCAGTTCAGACCAAATAGGGACCAGTGTTGGTTCAAAGGTTTATCATCACTTATTTAGGATTCAGTGAATTTCTCCACAGAGACCATATAAATGATGTTTAAATGAGGGCACCAATCTTCGTTAGCATATTTGATTCCATTTGGCACTAGTCGTACCATTTCCACTGTAGCAAACCTCCAACTATACTCAAGAATCCAGAGCATATCACCTACTTCACCATACCTCCTCCTCTTGATACCCTTCCCTGTCCCACCTCCAGGACTGCATAAAGGGGTAGAAGAAAATTAAATTTTATTTAGCAACTATTAAGTTCTGAGGTAAGGCAGCATTTAAGTCCTACTTAATTTTCTATCAAGAGATTTGAAAATCCAGTCTTTGAAAATCTGATAGGGCCTATAATTATTATATATGTTAAGGTTGCAATCTTTCCAATTATTGCAGACATAGAACATTCCTCTATGTACCAGGGGATACTGCTTGGTGATAGATGTAGAGATGAAGAAGACAGTATTTCTACTCTCGGTGGAGCTCATAGAAGAGGGGGCAAAGTAAATACCTAAACAGGCAATGCCCTTGTAACAATATTGCATTCAACCTGCATCTTCACAAGCAGCATGGGACTCATAACATGTTTGGAGTCAGAATAAGCTGAGCAAGACAGTTTTGCTACGTATTAACCCTACAACTTTAACACATCGTGAAACCTAACTTCTGCCACTGTCTTGAGGTTTCCCCACCTCATGACAGTGGTGGAAGTTAGGTTTCATGGGAGAACACATGAAAACTACAACTTGCCGTGTCCCATATGAAATAAGAAATTTTAAAAATGCTTGCTCTCTTTTCTTCCCACTGCCCCCCAATATTTCACGCCATATGTGAAATTTTAAACACTTTTTAAAAAGATGAAATTCCAGATTTTTGAACCACAGAGATAAACAAAAGCTAGGAGCATAATCGCTACTCTGTTGGAGAGCCTGCAGAGTAATCATACCTTACTGGTACCTTACTTCTTCCACTGTAAACAGTTATTTTCTGATCCAAAAAGTGGTGGGAACGTGGATCATCTAGAGAGGATGGACCTTTCATTATCACTTAACACAGACCACAACTTGCTGTGGAGTGGAGCCCTACATGCAATAGCAGAGGCTGCATTGCTGAAAAAACAAAACAAAAACAAAAACAAAACAAAACCAAAAACCACATTTCCAAGCTGATCCAGTACCATTACTTAGAAATAACATTCTACTATTTTCCTTTATTTTCTCATTTAGTAAGTGTCCCTTTGTTCAGAGTGACCTGGCAAAGTGTAGTTAACAGACACTTGCAGTATATTTTTAAAATTCCTTTCAGAAGGCTCAGTTGAGGGAGGGAAAAACTGAGAGCCCAAGAACATTTGAGAAAATGCCAGGGGCTTATTCAGAACTTGCTTATTAAAACTCAAGACCTGGTTAGCAACAAGTTCTTCTATTTTAGGTGAATAAGGAATGATCTCTAAGGTGCCTTCTGGCTTGAAATTTCTATGATTTAAAGTGAGCAGGGTTTCCTTAAGAGATCAAGATTTTTAATGATATGAGCAGTGGATCTGAACCCTTAAGCTCTTCTTCAGAAATTCATTTCAAGGGACTGATTTCTGCTTTCAGTATTCATCAAAGCCCAAGCCTGTACATACTGCATGGAGGCAAGTCTCTTTAGAGGAGCTTGCCTTTATGCGTTGTGCACTGCCAAAGTAGCGTGCATTTTTAACCCAGGTTCACAGTATTGGAGTGAGTCCACAGGAGATGCTTTGAGCTGATCAAAAGTTCTCTAACCCCTTTGACCCAGTCTGTGGTAAGAAATGAAATACAATATTCTATCAATTCTAGTTGTCTATTTAATTAAAATTCTAATCTGTCCTCAGTCTAAATTCTTAATCTAGGCTCATCCTTAATTCTATCCAACACACATCTCTGAGTGATTTGAGACAACCCAATACACAAAAATTACCATGGAGACTGTCTTCTTCGAGAAAGTCTTCTCCAAGAGGCCCCACTAACAGCAAGAAACTGAGCTAAGAGAGACAAATAAGAGCTAACATGCCTGACATTCATCTAAGGGCCTCAGATAAACTCCTTTAATCTTCGTAATTACCCTCAGAGGTAGGGACAGTTAATATCACCATTTTATAGCTGGGAAAATAGAGGCATAATGTCTCCTAACGTTGCAAAAATATTAAGGGATAGAGACAGGTTACAAACCCAGGGTGCCCAGCACTGCCTTACAAAGGTTCTATGTAGACAGATTTCCTTGGTTTGATCCTCAGAGATTCTGATTCATTTATGGCGGGGCTGGGTGGGATGAGGGAGGAGGCAGTGGATACTGGTGCTGATACTGGCTTGGGAAACAGCCACTGCCCCCCCCCCTCACCCCACAGAGCCAGCTGGAAGGTATCAGCATATTTTCCAAACTCCTCCGATAATTCCAACAGACAGGTATACTTGAAGACTACTCCTGATAGACTGTTAACTCTAGTTTCTTCAAGGAGTGAGATCAGATGAAAATAAAGGTGGACTGTTCACTGCTTTTTACTACTTGGTGTATTTGATATAAACATGCATTTCATAAAAATAATTTGCCGAATTTAAAGAAAGCAGTAAGCAATAACTTTTTCAAGTTGCCACTGTCTTTTACTTATAAATACAGAAATAGCAGTTGATGTTATGCTTCAGCCATGGCAATGGGGTGGAGACAGCAGGTAATGAGGAAAGATCCTTATCACTTTCTGTAAGGAAAAAGCAAAGCTTCAAAGAGTCAGTACTGTGAACAGCCAAGAGCAGATTCTCAGCAGACAGAGCACAGTTCCAAGGAGGAGACTTCAGCGGGCTCTGGTACCAGGTAGCACACAAAGATGGAGGAAACTAGGCAGAGAGTTCTGACACCAAAGAACTGGAATCCAGTCCTGATGCCTGGGATTTGGAGACAAGAGAAGGGTTCAGATCTGACAAGATTGGCAAGAAACAAGAGAAAATTTGGTCATGGAGGAACTGGGATCCTAAGCAGAATGTCTGGATATAAAAAGAATGTGGAGAAGTAACACTGAGGCCTGGTTACTGAAAGACCAATTAACTAGGCCAAGGTTCTGAAAGGACTAGCAACAAAGCTGACCTGACTATGAGCCCCTGCCTGAGCTTGTTAAATGCCTGGGGCCTTGGCCATGTCCCTACCATATCCACAGGAACAAAGACAAACTGCTGGCACTGAAGTTCTGCAGGGGCAGTGGGCCAACAAATTTGAACATATATAGTTTCACTTCAGCAATTGTGACACTGCGATTTATAGCTTTTCTTGGTGTGCCACTTCAGTTACTAGGCCAAAGAAAATAAAATAAAATCAGACGCCATTACAATTAATGAACATATGAGGCCAAAGCATCCCTGTTACAAAATTTCTTATATAACACAAACTCTTTATCTTGGTCTAGTTTCATGATCTTTTGCAAAAAACAACTCATGTAGTAAAAGTGAATAAATTAATAAATAGGAAGAGTAGATGCGGACAGAACAGCATGGATGCAAAATATAAGGGATGTGTATCATATCAAAGCCAAAATTTAGAGCAGAGGACATGGCCCCATTATGTTCATATAACGCTTAAGTTATCCTTAAATTTCTTCAATCAACACAAGAGAGGAAACTTTTGAGAATGAGAAATGGCTCCCAATGCTGACCACTAAGAACTATGTAGATAGACAAGAAACCTACTGTATTGGCAAAATTTTTTCAGCAGCCTAATTCAGACGTATCCTTTGAAAACAGCTTCATCCTTTCAATCTGACCCATTTACTTAGCTGTGATAATGATAGAGCAAATAAAGTTATTGTCCATAAAACTTCAAATTCATGGAGCTCCCTGGAGACAGAAACTTCAGTAGTGTCTAACACACAGTAGATATTCAATGAATATTTACTGAATTGAAAAGATGGTGTGTGATGATCTCAATATTGTGTATGGCTCGGGCAGATCTGAGAGTGAAAGAATAGAAGGAATTTAGGTGATCCTCTAGAACGAATTCTTGATGAAGGCTTTTTGGTCAGTTACTGGAGTAAAATAAGGGTCTTTGGCGGGTTACACTTACTAGAAAGATATGTGCTACGGACATTTGCAGTCTTTAAAACATTAGAATTACTTCATACCATATATGGGACTATGTGGACTCATTTCCTTATTAATTTCTAGTGGCATATTCACCTAAAGTCCATTTTTATCAAAATTTAATTTATTTATGCTATATCAATATAACTCTTCCTGAGATTTTTTTCTATTGCTTTAGTTTTCTATTTTAACAAATTAAGTATTTCAAAAATGTCTTTAGTCAAGTTGGAGACATTTCTGTTTTAATTTCGTACTTCTAAAAAGAATTCAATAACTGACAGCATTTCATACATGTTTGCATGTTCTCAGCTTCTTTGATATTTTTGTCATCCTTTCAAATGTATCCTTTTCAATTTTGTTTATATTCAGAAATTTTTGCCCAATTTATCTAAGACAACTTTCATTTTATTTACATTCTTGCTGAATATTTAGCTCTGTGGCTATGCCAGGAGGCTCGACATTGGAGACTCTGAAGCTGCATAACAGAAAAGGCATGAATCACTCCTTTTTGCCTAAAATCTCTAATTAGTTGGCAGGTAAATTCCACTTGAAATAGATGCTCTGGCAAGGAGCTCAAGCTGCTGGACAGTAAAGGGAAGACAGAGAAGAGATATCTAGAGCATTCTGCCTCAGGCTCTCCACTAACCAGGGGTTCCACCCCAGAGAGGGTTTCCATTCAGGTGGGGCTCTTCAATTCTATAGGAAGCCAGAGCCAGCTCAGATCTCTTTTAAAAACTTCAGCATGTGCATTAGTTTCCCATGACTGCTGTCGCAAAGTACCACAAATCTGGTGACCTAAAATGTTACTTATTCTGACAATTCTGGAGACCAGAAGTCCAAAATGGTTTCACTAGGATGAAACCAAAGAGTTAGTAGGACTGTGCTCTAGAGGAAAATCCATTCCCTTGTCTTTCCCATTTTCTAGAGCTGCATTCCTTGCATTGTGGCTCTTGGTCCCATCTTTCATCTTCAAAACCAGAAGCAAAAGTTTTACTTCTGTGGTCACATTGCCTAAACTTGCAATTGCATTTAAGGGCCACCCAGATAATCCAGGATAGCTTCCCCTCTCAAGATCCTTAATTTAATCCCATGTGAAAAGTCTCTTTCATCATGTAAAGTAATATTCACAGGTAACAGGGATTAGGATCTAGATATCTTTGGGAGTGATTATTCAATCTATTACAATGTGTTACCATTCTTTCCATTTTTAATCTTTTTTTTACTAAACATATATCTGTATGTTTTTAAACCTTTGTACTTCAGTAAGAGATTTCTGTTATACTTACTTATTCTACTTTTCATTTTCTCACTCTTCCCACTCAGAGTCGAAACCTACTTTGTGCCAGACAAAGCAATAATAAAAGCAGATTCGTATATGACACGGATGTTGACATGATTAAACAAAAAAAAATTTAAGATAACTATGACTTATGCATAAAGAGCTCTAATATAAAACGGAGACCATAAGACAGGATAGGTGGGTAAGGTAAGCAGACAGAGGGAAACTATTAGAAAGAATCAAAAGGAAATACTACACATCAAAACACTAGCAGAAATGAAGAATACCTTTGATGGATTCATTCATAGACTAGACAGCTAAGGAAAGAATCAGTGAGCTTGAATATAGGGCAGTAAAAATTTCCCAAAGTGAAATTAAAGCAAAATAAGAATTAAAAATAAAATAGAGAAGAACATCCAAGAACTGTGAGACTATATGAAAAGACATAAGTACACATAATTAGCATACCAGAAGGAAAGAGAGAAAGAATAAAGCAGAAGAAATATTTTAAGTTATAATGACCAAGAACTTTTCAAAATTAATGATAGACACCAAATCACAGATCCAGGAACTCAAAGAATACCAAGCAGGATTAAAAAATAAACAAACAAAAAACTTAAACCCAGGCATATCATGTTCATACTGCAGAAGATCAAAGACAAAGAAAGAATCTTGAAAGAAACCAAGAAGCCAGAGGGAGAAAAAACACATTAGCTCTAGAAGAACAAGAATGAGAATGAGAATGAAATATGTAAAGCACTGAACAAAAATCACTAACCTAGAATTCTATTTACAGTAAAATTATCTTTAAAAAATGAAAAGAAGTAAAGACTTCCTAAGAAGTTCTCAGACAAACAAAACATGGAACTCATCACCAGCAGACCTACTGACAGAAGGAGAAGAACATTGGTCAGAAACATGGATCTACATTAAGAACGCAGAGTGTCAAAGAAGGAATAAATGAAGGCATGATGGTCAGTTTTATGCATCAAGTTGGCTGAGCTACAGTCTTCAGTTGTTCAGTCAAACACTAATCTAGGTGTTGTTATGATAGTATCTTGTAGATGTGATGAAAGTACATAATAAATTTACTTTAAGTAAGGGAGATTATCCTAGATAATCTGAATGGGCTGACTCAATCAGTTCAAAGTTCTTTAGAGCAGAGCTTAAGTTTTCCTAAAAAAGAAATTGCTTGTGTGGACAGTGGCTTCAGCTTCAGAAGCCCCAGAATTCCAGCCTTCCCTTCCTGACAGCCTGCTCTGTGGATTTTGGACTTGCCTAGCAAGCCCCCAAAATTACCTAAGCCAATTCCTTGCAATAAATCTCAATATATATCTCCTACTGGTTCTGTTTCTTTGATTGAATCTCAATAGATATAGAGTTAAAATATTTAAAAATTTTTTCTCATTATTAACTTATTTTAAAAATAACAGTTTGTTAAACAATATAGTAACACTGTATCGGGTGAATATAGCATATAGATAAGTCAAATGAATCATAGCAATATCATGAGGGATGGAAGGGAGGAATTGAGAATACTATGCCCTAAGTTACCTGCATTATATGTGATGTGGTAGAGAGTTATTCAAAACTAGACTGAGATTGGTTTAAAATGTATATTTTAAACTCTAGGACAACCACTAAACATTTTTAGGGAAATATAATTGATACATTAAGAGAGAAGATAACTTGGAATCATATGAAATGGTCAATTAAAGAGGGAGAAATACAAAGAATGAAAGAAAACAGTTACAAGTATTGCCGATATTTTCCAATTATATCAGAGGGTGTTATATGCATGAAGCATGGAGGAGTTTTAAGGTGGTGAATCTATTTTTTATGATATTGTAATGGTAGCTAAATGACATTACACATTTGTCAAAATCCATAATGCTTTTCAGCACAAAGAGTAAACGTTACACAAATTTTTAAAAATTTAGAAGGTCAGGGAATACCAGGATGGAATATAGTATGTGACAAAAGAATCTAACTGTATTACAAATATGTGAAACAACCTCACTGAAAGGAATGGAAGAAAAAGTGCTGATCTAAGTAACTCTGGAAATGAGTGGAGACTGTAAGACTAAAGGCAAAAGAAGTTATAGATAAGCACTATACTCTAGTTGACAAGTTATTTCCCATGGGAGTTCTGGTTAACAATTCTGTAACCACCATACAAGTATACTGGAAGTTAACAAATAAGTGGATGGTGGAGGGTTGGAACCATCTCTCACTGTTGTAGTAGGAGCTTACAGACAAGCAAGGTGAGGGGGAGGGGAGAGGCTAGAATTATCTACCTGGTAATGGATTAGAGTTGGAGTTATATATCCATCCATATAAATTGATGTTTAGCTTAATACAGATACAGATGGATATATTATGGAAATATTTACAGATATATGGATATGCACAGATTAGTGTACACACATATATTTCCTTGCTCTGTCAACTGCAAGGTCCAAAAAGCAATTACACCCCAGTAGCAGCAAGCACACTTCACACCCAAGTTGTGGTTTCTAATACCCATTCTCCAATAAAAGAAACTGGGGGCTTCCCTGGTGGCTCAGTGGTTGAAAGCCCGCCTGCCGATGCAGGGGACACGGGTTCGTGCCCCGGTCCGGGAAGATCCCACATGCCGCGGAGCGGCTGGGCCCGTGAGCCATGGCCGCTGAGCCTGCGCGTCCGGAGCCTGTGCTCCGCGACGGGAGAGGCCACAACAGTGAGAGGCCTGCGTACCAAAAAAAAAAAAAAAAAAAGAAACTGGGATTCCTTGGAGAAAAGGCCAATTCTAGAACTGGAGCACAAAATACACAAAATGAGCTTGGAGCATCTTGTAGTTCCAGAAAGTAAGGAAGTGGCTTTTTTTGTTTTGCTTTGTTTTAAAAAAAAAGGTAAAAACACAGTGACGGGTGTATGTAAAAGGGACACTGAAGCCAACTGAAGGAGCCTGGAATAGCCAAAGATGCAACAATTTGAGCAACAAAATAAATGAAGTAGTATTGGATTATAACCCAGATTATAAAATAAATACCTGAATTCATACAGATATAAATAAATAACTGAATAATAAATAAATGAGGGAGAAAATACAAATCTATGCAGAAGAATTCCACATTTATGTAGATACACTGCTCTCAAGGAGGTGGAATATAACTCTCCTTAAATATGGGATACACATAGTGACTTCCTGCCAGAGAGTAGAGTGTGGAAACTCTAGGAAAAAGAGTAACTTTACCGTGGAGAAACCTGACAAACTCTATGTCCCCCAGATGATCGACTAATATCAGCAAGGATAAATCATGTTGATAGGATATACCTTTGATATGATATGATGAGAATGATTATTTACTTCTGTGGTCTTCCTCCACTTCCTTCCTCTGATCATGAGGAAAAGATCAGACCCAATTGAGAGATATTCTGCAAAATACCTGAACAGCACTCCTCAAACTTTTCAAGGACATCAAAAACAAGGACAGTATGAGAAACTGTCATAGCCAAGAGGAAAATAGGAGACATGATAACTAAATGTAGTGTGGTGTCCTGGATGAGATCCTGGAACACAAAAGGACATCCAGTAAAAAACAAGGAAATCTGAATAAAGGATGGACCTTAGTATAAAATGTATGTGTATATATATATATATAATATTTATGTGTATGTATATATATTCATACATATTTAATTGGAATTTCAATTTGAAAGTCAGCTGTGAGTAAAATTGATTATCATTTCATATGTTTAATTCTTTTTTATAAGGACAGGTTTTACTTGAAAATTGGTTCTTTGTGAAAGGAAGGGAGGAAGGGAAAGAGGGAAGGAGGGAGGAGACAAGACATAGGATAAGGAACACTGAAACAAAAAGTGGATTTCTCATTTTAACATTTTTAATTCCTTTTATTTATATTACTCCTAACTTTGATTTTATTTTTTTATTAAATTTTTTTAATTTTATTTTTTTAAATTTTAATTGGTGTATACTTGATTTACAATTTAACTTTGATTCTAAATTTTACTTTAGTTTAAAATTTTTTCTTTTACTTTTATTCTTAATCTTTATAGTTTTAATTTATATTAATATTTTAATTGTTAATTTTCAATCACTTTACTTTTTAAATAACCATTTTAACCTTTTATCCTCCTCTTGGAACTCTATTTCAATTTCCTCTTTTTTTTATACAAACTTCATGTATTGACTTTGTTTATGAAGAAGGATGTCCTGACTACAGTGGGAAAAGCCAGCAAGCAGGAGAGGGGGAAAATTACTCTGCTGCCTGTACTGAAACCTGCTGCTGCATAATAATCACTCCAGAGTGTAGTGGCTTAAAACCACAACAGTCATTTATTATCGCTCATGATTTCTGTGTGTCGGAATTCATACAGGGCACTGTGGGGGAACTGGGGTCTACTCCATTAGACCTGGGGCCTCAGCTAGAAGACTGAAGGCTGGCACCTGGAATCATCTGAAGGCTTGTTTACTCACAAGTCTGGCATTAGATTCCAGCTGTCAGCTGAGTCTTGAGCTAGGGCTATTGCATGGAGACTCATACACACAGCCTCACCATGTGGCCTGGGCTTCCACACAACATGGTGGCTCTGTTCTAAAAGTGAGCAAGCTGAAAGAGAGAGAAAAAGAGAGCAAAATGGAATCATACTGCCTAATTATATCATAGACTTGAAAGTCACGCAGAATCACTTCTGCCACATTCTGTGGGTCAAGGCAGTTGCAAACACACACCTAGTTTTAATGGGCAAAAAATATCGTCAATGTCATATTCTCTGAAGAGCACGTGGGATGGGATACATATTGGTGCAGCCATATCCAGAAAACGCAATTGCTGGTGTGCCAGATGCATCTGAAACCATCCTTCAGGTTCTGCCTAAATGAACTTCACGCCTTCCCAGTTTGGCTCTAAAAATAAATAAATAAATGCGTGAATGAATGACTTCACCTGGTTAACTTAAAATGATTCAGAACAATACTTCTCTCTGCCCTCCATTTGGTGCATTGAAGATTGTTTCTCCTAGATATTGTCAAAAACTTACACTTTCTACAAATACTTCAGAGTGCCTACCATGTCTAAGTCATTGTGCTAGTATCTGAAGAAATAATGGTAACATGACAGAATCCCTGTAGCAATGGCTACAATTCTGTGGACAGGACAGAAAGTCAACCAGAAATTATAATTCGATGTGTTTTGTATAATGACAGTTGTTAAGTACAAGATTCTATGGAAGTACATGGGATAGACTCACTACCTAGGCCTGGGAATTGGGAACAACTTCCCAAGGGAAGGAACATCTGACCCAGGAAGGATGAATGAGTAGCAGTTAGCCAGGAAATAAGTATCCAAGATGGAGGAAGGGGAGGAAGCAGAATTATTCAAAACAGAAAGAAGAGCAGGTTCACAGTTTCAGAGGTAAGAAACAGGAATGCCGAGTCATAAAAGAGTAAATAGTTCATTACGGATAGAATGATCGTTTTGAAAGCAGGCATGGAAATAGTCAAGGCTAAATTGTTAAGTAAGAGTTAGATCAAGAAAGGTATTGTAAGTCATGCTAAAGAGATTAAATACATCCCATCACTCAGACCTTTCGATCTCAAGCCGCTCTACCCAGGGCTTCAGAAGGCCTATGCAGAGCATCTGGGTCTACACTCTTCAGCACAAAGACTCCTTCAGGCTCTACTCTACCCCCTACTCTACCCTTATATGCCATCTATGTATATGTGCTAGGTATACAGGTTTAGTATGCCTAAACCTGTGCCTCGTATATCTTATTGTACATAAGGATGCAATAAATATCTGTTGAATGAATAAACCTCTTTCACCTTATCTTTTCCCTATGGTTTCATACTTGGACAGCTCCAACTCCCATCACTCCTGAGTATTCCTTTTGGATGAAAACACCACCGGACAATCTTGCTATCAGTCAATTTCCACCTTGGATGCTGCCTTTTGACTTATTCTCAACTCCATTAAGTGTGGCCTGAAAACAAAATCTGTCCTCCTGCACTTTCCAGCCACTGCTCCAAACCAGGCTGGCAACAGAGTTACTGCTGCCCTGAAAGTTTGTCAGACACTTAAAAAGAAGGGTGCTTTTGAAAATTCATGGTCTCCAACATCTTCAAAATTTGCCAGAAGTCATGGCCATAGACCCAGGAGTTGGTTATACCCAGGGAATAATAGGGCTCATGCAAAAACCACTGATCTACCTTGGTAATGAGCCAAGTGGTGCTGGACCTCCTGATGCACATGCATACAAGATGGCACAATAGAAGGGCTACGGCCACAGAGCCGGGATTATTACATCAGCCTCGTCCTAGAGACTCATCTATAGTTTGGTTCTAAACTAAAGATCTGTCTTCTTTATCAGCAGTATTATTGAAAATATTATGGATACCCCATTTACTACCATCTAGCTCTGTTCCTGTTTCATTCATCAAACTTCCTGGAATTAGAGCATTCCACAACAGCAGGGAATCTCAAACTTTAGAGTTTCCTTGGGCAGTTTAAACAAATGATTCAACGAGATCACAGAAGTAAGGATCTCCAACATATTGCCTGGTTAGATTTTGATAACCTGATTTCTAGCCACTAGAACTAGCAAAGGGAAAAAAACCTGAGAAAATATTTTTGTTTGGAGTATGGTCAATCACATTGTGTAAGTTAAGATCTTGATTTTTGCCTGGGAATGCCTTTCTGGCAGCAATGTAAAAGAAGACCACCTGCTCCAAAATGGGTTGAGTTTTCACCTCTGTATGTCTAGGCCAGGTTATGTTCCCGCCTATAAGTGCCCTTAACTCTTAACTAACATTCTTAAGCTGGATAAAACATCTGCTGACAGTTCTATATCTTCAGAATTGTTCAAGGCCACCCTGCATGGCAGGCACACATATGTATCCTTTGACTCATTAATTATTAATTCTGGAGATATGGAGGTATCTGAGGCAGCCCTTATGTCCTACAAATTTGAAGATGCAAAGTTGTTTAATTTCAGTCACAGACATCCCTGAAATTGCCAGTCAGCTTCACCCTTGGCCTTCAGAAAGCTGAATAGCCAATGCATATTTCAACATCACTTGCAGCATCGGTAAACTTGCAGCTAATCAATTTTCATAAGAATGCTTAGTTATTATCATAACTACTCAGCCTAATAACATCTAATAAATGTTTGTTCGCATTCTTTATAGCCTTCATTATATCTGGACCAGAGATGATTTTCATGGATGTTGTACATTATTTTGAAGATTTTCCTGCTTTGAAAATCTTTGGGTGGCACAACTGACCTTCTGTTCTTAATTTTCCTCACAAATGTGAAGAAAGGATTTTTTTCTTAAAAGATGTAAGCCCTAAATGGAAATAAATAAGTAAAAATTAAATGCAAGTTTTACAAGTCATTTTGTTGACATTTATGAATGTTAATACCCCAGATGATTCTGTAATGTTTAAAATTATATTATCTACTCCCTCTTACTCTGTCTTGCATTATTTAAACTTCTAGAACCATATATCTAAAAGTATATACTATCCTTCCTAAAGTTTCCGAGTTAAGGCACTTGCAATATTTTAGTAACTGCCAATCTGTTTCCTTACTCAATTATTTAAAAGTTTTCATCACTGTTTTTATATAAAACGAATGACTTTTCTAATCATCTTTTATTACTGTACATTTGATTTCAGACATTGATAGAATTTCAACATGTAAAGCGCATAAAGATATTATTTGGCTCCAAGATACATCAAACATTCATACCTCTATTTGAAAGTGAAGTCAAATATTAACAATGACTCCAAAAACATGCCTTGTTCATATCGCTAATTTGTTATGGTTGATAAGATATGATAGAATCTACTTTGTTCAAAGTGCAAATGCCAGGATGCCAGAAATGAAGTAAACCTTCAGCTATTTGGCTTTCCAAGGGCTAAGATGCAGGCCTAAGAGCAGAGCTGAGCCAAAAGCAGTGGTCCAAGGTGCCCTTTGCTGCCCTAGGAGTTCTGATGGTAATCCCAGAATTCCCTAGGACCCAGTCAGCGGTGTCACAAGACATACAAGTTGAAAACTGCAGCTTTGGGGTTGGTTAGATACTTTTTCTCAAAGTTTTTGCCTCATATTCTAGTTCTCATTCAACCCTGGATTTAGGCTTTGACAAATATATAAAATATTATTCATATGAAAGGTAATTCCTCATAGTAGCTACTTTCTGCATTTCCCACATTTGTAAATATGCTGACTTTCCCCTCATTTTTTAAAATACATAAAATGTGCATGCTAAAGCTGTAGATAAGGGGAAATGCTTCCTGGAGAGTCTCAGATTTCCAATTGTCAGTATCTTATAATGTCACTGTCCTGAAAATTTGTCTCCACTTTTAGGAATTGGCTGGTCTCAGAAAAATAATCGGGTCAGCAAAGTTTATCCTTATAGCTACTTGTGCCCACTACACACTCCCTCCTTCCTCCAGAGGACTGCCGTTCCAGACACCTGGGCCTCCACACTTTCACCAACTCTCTCCCAGCCTTTTCGCCGCAACTCTTTTATCCTTGTTCGTATTCCCAAAGCCATGACCTGATTCCAGGTAACAAGGAAGAAAAGAAAGGGCAGGGGGATAGGTTCTGAATGTCACCCCACTTTTTGGACATATTTGTATTTTATTGAGGTTCTTTAGAGAAAAGACTTATCCCAAAGAAGTTATTACAACAGTGGCAATTTTAGGCATTCAAGCATTATGTTATTGAGAGTAACAGTTGATGATAGAGAGAAATATTCTTGAACAAGAGAGTTTTTCTGCATCTCACAAATTACACTGCAGACCTTGATATTAGCCTCTCAATCGCGGAGGGTCAGGTATAACCTCTTCAACATCCCCAGCCTTGCTGGGGCCCCTTATCCACATTTTCATAGCATCCTGGACTTGTCCCAATCAGTGCACATGCTATGCAGATTCCATACTTCTACTTGTATGTTGGTTTCCCCCACGTCATGCTGGCCATGAGTAACAACCAGTAGATGATGGAGTTAGGATTTGAACCTGGGGCTCTCTGATATCAGAGCCTATGTTCTTGTGATTTTTATGTTGCGGCTTCTTATCTGAAAATGTATACCAAAAGTGTGTCAAACCATTTATTTGGAATCATTACTCATGAAATAACAAATCCTATTACTTTGTATTCAAGTGCCCTTCTTTTAGGTGAATTATTTCTGTCATTTGTTTGGTTTGCTTAGGTCCAATTTCTTTTTCTTTTTTTTTTTTTCTTGCGGTACGCGGGCCTCTCTCTGTTGTGACCTCTCCCGTTGCGGAGCACAGGCTCTGGACGCGCAGGCTCAGCGGCCATGGCTCACGGGCCCAGCCGCTCTGCGGCATGTGGGATCTTCCCGGACCGGGGCACGAACCCGTGTCCCCTGCATCGGCAGGTGGACTCTCAACCACTGCGCCACCAGGGAAGCCCAGGTCCAATTTCTTAAACAAAATTTATTTAAATAACTGTTAATGTGCTTCTCTCAGTATATATACTCTGAAGTTTGGGAAGCCATAAAGATTAAGGAGAAATATATACCATATAAAAATAGCATCCTGAGAAAAATGGTCGAATATGTTCCTCACACATATCCCCCCCAACAACAGTAATTTGGCATCACTTCACGGACAAAAGTGCCTTTGTGGGAGCTTTGCGATCCAGGTAGAAGACAGTGAAAGTGCAGTCCAAGACCAAGGAGCTGTTTTAAGAAGACAGGCTTGTTATCTGGTAGCTGACCTGCCAACTCTGGTCTTAGCTGTAGAAATGGAAACAGCTCCATACCCCTGAGGACTTGGCTGCAGCCCCATTTGGCTTTGTATCTTCACCAGCACTATACACCAAGGGACCCAGGAGACCAAGGGACCCCGTCCTGGCTGTAGACTTTGGAGTGGCCCGTAAACTGGCTCCAGCCCTTCTCAGTCATTATTGGTGGTTTCACAAAATTGGCCCCCATACACTGAGGGCAAGGAGAGACAAAAGTAAGAGGCAGCCCACTCCAGATTGGTAGACGGCAGGTTTAATGAACGAGGGAACTTATATGTGAAGCTTGTCTTGGGCAGCCACAAGAGGAGTAGATCTCCACACCCTCCCACAGAACATACATTCCAAGGACAGGGGAGGGGAGAAGAGCCTCAAATTGCCCTGGTCCAGTTCATGGGTCAGCCAGTGGTCACAACCTCTTGATGATCTCCTCCAACAATCATCAAAAAGACAAGAGCTAACAAGTTTTGGCAAGGATGTGGAAAAAAGGGAACCCTAGTGTACAGTTGGTGGTACAGCTATGATGGAAAACAGTGTGGAGATTCCTTTTAAAAACTAAACATAGAACTACCATATGATCCAGCAATCCCATTTCTGGGTATATATCTGAAGGAAGTGAAATCAGGATCTCAAAAAGACATCTGCAACCCCATGTTCATTGCAGTACTGTTCACAATGACCAAGACATGGAAACAAACCAAGTGTCCATCAACGGATACATAGATAAAGAAAATGCTCATATATATATATATGTATACATATATAATATATATAATATAATATTATTTAGCCATAAAAGAAGAAGGAAATCCTGCATTTTGCAACAACATGGCTGGACCTTGAGGACATTATGCTAAGTGAAACAAGTCAGATAAAGAGAAATACTGTCTGATTACATTTACATATGAACTCCTAAAAAAAAAAAAAAAGCCAAACTCATAGAAACAGAGTAGAATGGTGGTTTCCAGGGGCTGGGGGTGGGAGGAAGGGGAATATGTTGGTCAAAGGGTGCAAATTTCCAGTTATAAGATGAGTAAACTCTGGGAATCTAGTATTCAGCATGTTGACTATAGTTAACAGTACTGTATTACGTACTTGAAAGTTTCTAGATCTTAAATGTTCTTACCACACACCAAAAAAATATTGTGATGATATGAGGTGATGGGTGTGTTAACTAACCTTATTGTGGTACCAATTTTGCAATATACACGTGTAACAAATCATTACACTGTACACCTTAAATATACCTGATGTTATGTGTCAGTTAGGTCTTGGTAAAGTTGAAAAACATTCAATTAAAGAAATGTCTCCTATATAGTCTTGGCATGCAGTAGGAGTTCAGTGAATGTGGAAAGGCTTCTAGATGAGAGGCAGCAGGTTGTACCCAAAAGAGCACTGAACTCTGCCAGTAACTTAGATGAGTCACTTTTCTTCTATGAGTTTCAGCTCTTCTTCTCCAAAATGAGGGGATGGGTGCTATTATTAAGAAAGCCTAGTGTTGAATAATTCGCTGCTGGCCCTGCAACTCCAAATCAAGAACACTTATAATGTTTTTCCTCAGAAAGGGACATATTTCTACGGAATAGTCCAATTCTAGAACTATAGGAAGAGAAAAATATTCTACTTACTCAACATATCAGTTTATATAAAAATAGAAGAGCCCAAGAAAACACTAAAACTTAATAAAGTGTTTTAAATGCCTAAGTGAAAATAATATGTATATGTAAAAACCCCGAGAGCAAAGAATAAACTTTCTTCGATATTTGGCAACCCCAGAAAGGGGTGATCGATTATGCATTTGCTTGTTTGGAATTCTATTTATATTCAATTCAGTGCTATAAGATTTAGAACATCACAAAAATGCTTCAGCTCCTAGGGAAGAAAAAAGAGAGAAGAGATAATAAAGTTAATCCTTCGATTAAATGAAAAAAAAATTAAAGGAAGATTAAACACATCTCAGAAAAAGACAAAAAGAGATACCTTCCAAGGAAAAAAGGGAGGGTATCATGCAGGTAAATGCAAGCTTAATAAAGAGAAAGATAAATTTATAGATTTGCCATATGGCTGAAGCATACGCCAGGGCTTCACTGTAGATTTAAACACATCATTGCTTCAGAGTCCTACGTACTGAATTCAAACCTGTAATTGTTTAAGTCCCTATTGTAAGCAAAGTTTTGCAAACTCAAATATGTTCAGGAAAAAATACTACACTCAGCTGTGGCTAGACGAACAATCAGAAGACATTCAATAGCATTTGTTAAGCTCTAAGAGAATATTCAGCTAATTTAGACCAGCATCCAATTAAACCCAAATCTTGCACAGATCTTCACTTGAGTATTAAAACCTGTTTTTATTAAAAACTTTAAAAAGCATTCATTTGAGCTTTCTTAAGTATTCCCAGCTGGTTGCATTATCTGTACTGAATTTATAATTCAGAGTAGCAGTACCAGGTGGTCCCATAGGCTTAATGAGGATTTGATTATAAGTGCAGGGGGAAAAACTGCAATGGAAATATTTTTAGGACACCTATATTTCTAACTTGTCTCAATATGCTACCTTTTAGCTAAAGCTTCATCTTTATCCCTAACAGAGACGTGGCAGAAATAGCAGAGCTTATCAACATCAATTGGACAAATTCCAACTGTGTTGGAATTTTATGTGGGCCTCACTTTCCCAGACCATATCCTATGTAACTAGAGACTCTGGAATAAACAGAGGCAGGTTACCTCCAAACAGTTCCAGATGGGTTGCTATGCCAGGGAGCAATGTTTGGGAGATAATTTTAAAGGAAGAGAGGCTGTAAAAGGAAAGAGGAAGAAATTCTTTTGTAGCTGATATTTGGGGAAGGAGAGCTATTGTAATCAAATATGACATATGTCTAATAAACTGCTATCTTGCCAAAGTGACTAGTTATCCTAGAGAAAATCATCTCCGAGTTTAGGTATGCAGGTTCAATGCGGGAGAAGGAGGGAGTGAAAATTACTTTGAAAAAAAGCAGGAAAATAATTTGGAACTCTGTGGTTGATGTGGAATAAAAGAGAGGCAGAAAAATAGAGGCTTTTCACTATATGAGTGAAAGTTCTGAAAATTAACAGAAATCATGAGGCAAGCTCTAAACTCTCAAAACCATGTATTTTAGCAAGGCTTTAGACATCAGGAGCATAAGAGGCTTTATTTCATATCTGGGTTACATACGAAAATAATCAATGGGGCATATAGGGGTCTAAATATGGAGACTGAAATTGCTGATACTTAACAGCAATTACAGTTAATTACAGGAAATGCTCTTCCGTCTAGAAGAAACCTCTAAAGTCATTTAGCCCATTCCTCTGATTGCAGCCTGGACACATTCACACCATCACAAGTGAACAGCATTCCTCACAGACTTCCTCCTGTAAAAGGAATCCACTGGCTCCTCCAGCTACATCTCCCAGTTTTCACATTTCACGGCAGTGTTTACTGAGGATTTGCATAACTAAATGACCACCTAGTGCTTACAGATTTACCTACCATAAAAAAATCAACAGAACTTGTCAGGTTTCATGAATTAATCCATTTTCCTAAGAAATACTTTAATAGTTTAGCAATAAGATTAATAGTAGAAAATGTTGCTGAAACTACAGCTAATATGTTTTCCAGAAGGAATTAGCAATTGTATCAAGGCTTTCAAATACCTTTTCTCTTACTTTTAAGTATGATTTCAAATTTAGTTTCTCCTAGAGTGAAAAAAATACTTTATGAAAATGTACTGGCTGAAAATTAATTTTTCAGAGTTGTTTACAGTTAATTGGGATAGAACCACTGTCATTTAAAATAGGTTGCCATACCCTACTAGACCAAAACAGCTGAGAGGCTACAGGAGAAATTCAGCACATCATTAAAATTTAGTGACACTCAGGGTTGGAAGTGGCCTTAACAAATGAGGAGACAAGGCCAGAATGGGTGACTAAAATATATTTCAAACAATATAATTTAGCCATCACTGTTAGTTCATTCTTTGTTAATCTTTAATTTATATTTTCTCTGGTGGAGCGACTAAAATGAAGGCAGGTTTTAAAAAAGAGAGAAAATAAAGGAACTAGATAATCCATGAATTCAATACACATCTGTTGAATAATGTAACATTTACCACAATAGAAATAGCCTACTTTGGGTTTTAAAAATGCTTTTTTTTTTTCAATCAAAAGTAGAGGCACCAGTGCTACAACTGAAACAGTACACTTTTTGTAGCCCCCAAACTTCTCCCTTTCATTCACCAAAAGACATTATAAACTTTGTTTTTTGTTTACAAATGGCATTCATAAAAATATACATTATACTATATTTAAATAATGGTCTATTTTAAATATTAGTTGGAAAGAAACATTTTTATTCTTAAACTTTTATTACATATTACTTCTAAGTGTCATATTCTGATAGAATGCCTATATATATATATATATTTTTTTTTTTTTTTTGCGGTACACGGGCCTCTCACTGTTGTGGCCTCTCCCGTTGCGGAGCACAGGCTCCGGACGCACAGGCTCAGCGGCCATGGCTCATGGGCCCAGCCGCTCCGCGGCATGTGGGATCTTCCTGAACCGGGGCACGAACCCGTGTCCCCTGCATCGGCAGGCAGACTCTCAACCACTACGCCACCAGGGAAGCCCCAATATATATTTTTATGTCAGTATTTTTCTTCCTGTGAATGTGTGCAGGCTACACATCATGGAATAAAGGTATTTATTACCTATAAAAACCTTTGCATCAACTGTCCATGCAGATGACCTTGTTGACTTTGGTTGTAATCAAAGCATTGAAAAAACCAAAACAATTTTGGAATAAGAAAGAGTTCAAGGTGCAAATAGAAAAAAACAATTAGCCTACTTTTCAAATGAGACTAAACAGGTAAATGCTGGTCCATTGCCACATCTTTATCCATCTGGGTTTAGGTTCTAGCCTTTGCTAGATACTGTTTAATATTTTGGGTCTTTCATGGAGGAATCCTCCCAACTAAGCCTGTGAATGGAAAAGGACCGACACAGGTGTTTCCACTGGAATCCCAGAGCACCAGTCACAAATGGAAGCCATAAGAAAACATAACACTGTACAATGTAATTCATTTAGAAAGTTTAGATTAAAATAACATAATTTAATAAAAATAAATTTATTTATGACAAAAGTGATTGGTCTCAGATGTCTTAAACTACTCAATTAAGGTAGATTTTGTTGATGCTGCTGCTGTTATCTTATCCTGAACTGCATATATTAGGTGACTGAGCAATTTCCAATTGAACGTTCTCCTCTCTCCTGGAAAAGCCCTGCTTGGAAGTTGGTAATTCTGTTTGCTTCGCTGAATGCTTTCTGTTTCTTTTTTGCTTCTTTCCATCTGATTGGATTTTGGTTTTGTTTACATCTATCTTTGACTTACTTTATAATATTTGGGTTTTCAGATATGTTAACGGCTTCATGTTTTTAAAATGCAATCTAATTTGTGAGACATTCTATGAAGTATCCACAAAAAGTCAATAAGAGGGAATTAAGTACCAAACTGCCTTTTTTATTTCATAGGAGAATGGGTTTACTTAGATATAAATAAATGCCCTCTAAAACTGACCCAGGCAGAGATTAATTGCTTTGTCCAGAGGTATATCACTGGCAAGGAAAGACTCAAACTCAAGATTTTTCATCTTGCCTTAGTTCAGGGGAGTATTTATAATCAACAAACAGTTTCTGAATCCTAAAATCCTAGACATTAGAATACATAGGAGATACATCTGTCTACAAAAAATTAATAGTTAATCTAAGAAAGAAATAGAGAATTTTATTCGAGCCAACCTGAGGACTGTAATCTGGGAGTTAGTCTTTCAGAAAGTTCTACGGACTGTTCCAAAGACGTGAGGGGGGAGGCCAGTATATATGTGACCATACAAAGCAGTATGTGTAATCAAGCACACAGCTTGGTAGAAGGTTACTGCTATTCACGAGGACAGATATCTTGGTTAATGGTTTTAGTGCTTTTCTAAGTATGGGAAGATGCAAGAAGCTGGGTTCATGAAATTTTCTCCTGAAAATATCTAACTATCTGAGCGCCAGTTCTGCGAGTTTTCCCAAAGCACAAAGTGCCTTATCCTGATGTTCACCATGAATTCCTTTCAGGGTATATTGTAGGTCAGTGACTGCAGTGGCTAATGACTTGATTCTTAGAGAACTGAATGATGGGCAACACTCTTTATTTTACAATCCCCTCCCTTTCAGTATTAATTTCAATGAAGGTTTGTGAGGCATCTCATGACCAGTTTGTCCCAATGTGTTAGTAACACATCCCCAGGTCAGGCAAAGATTTCGTTTGTAGGCCACTCAATGTGCTATTACTGGACCAGGCCCTGTTAACAGTAAGCAAAAGCCTCTGGACTGCCTGTCTTACTTGCCTGCGCTGGTCCAAGAAATGGTTCCCTGTTGTTGCTTTTTCCCATACCTAGAGTTACACTACTACAATCATTGATCTTATAGAAATGTATATTTGGTAATCATTTCAAGTCACCTAATCATCGTTATTTTTATCAGTCACACATTTGGTAATGCAAGAAACAATAATCTTGTAAAACAGGCAGAATACAAGTAATATAGCTAGTAACATTGACAGCATCAGATGTAAATATCTAAGCTAAGAACTTCCATTAGGTGCAGGCCAGTATGTTCCATACCAATCGCTATGCTTAAGGGAAATGATATATTGACTTTGTATATAAAGTTCACCAAAGATGTCTGCACATACGACACAAGTGGTGGGTCATCGTAACCCCTTACAGGATGAGAAAGGCATGTTACCTTCTAAGGTGCCAGAAGAAGAAAAAACGATCTTTACAGTTAAGCAGGTATTTCTGCCATTGGGGAGGTCTGGTTAATGCATAAGACAGATACACAAGGCACATTAGTGGGGAGGGAGGAGGTCCATTGGGCAGAGAAAAATTTCTGTGTTTAACTTTTTCTTGTCTTGCCTTAAAATATGAATTTTATTTCATTATGCTCCTTGCCTTAAAAAGTATATTCTCTAGTTAAGGAGATTAGGACATCAAGGAAAATAATAGACACATAGTACATGATATAATGAAAAGGCCTGGGGTCAGTGTCAGGAGGATGATGTTAGTACTATCACTTTACCTTTCTATCTCTGGTTTCTATCTCTGTGAAATAAAGACATTTATATTTGCCCTGCCTTCTTACATGGGTCTATTAAGGATCAGATCAAAAGAATGTGAAACGCTCAGGCAAATTAAATTGGAATTATGTAATTGAAAAATTGATAATGAAGAATCAACATTTTACTAATTATCCTATTTAAAATGTGACAAATGTCAAAATTCCACATTGAACTTCTTTATTCTAAAAAAATTGGGATTTTGAAAATCATCTTAAGGGTTAGTAAGGAAGACCTATTTCTTGCTGCTTTTCCCTTAGTGATGTCAGTATGACACATTTCCCAAGAATACAAACCACTCTTTAATATTTTTAACACCAATCTCTGAAGAAGTTCTTATGTCATTGAGGTTGCTCACACAATCTTGGAAAATGTACCTCTTCCCTCAGAGAAAGCTGATCCCATCTTTAGATCCAGAAGTTGTACTTAATTAGTCTAAGGGGACTCTCACTTCCTTTGTTAGTGACTAGTTCAGTAACAGGCTTATGACTCAACTGAGAACAAAGGAAAAAAGTATGAAGATGTCTTCTAGAGAGCTTCTAAGAAAAGTATCCTTGCTTAAAGAGAGCTGCTATATGGAATAGCTTCCCTTGTTCTACAGGGTTTTTTCAAGGAAACTACTATGGCCATGTTACTATCTATGCCTGAAGCCAACATAAAAACTGCAGATCACAGGTGGAAAGAATATGAGCTATGGACCCAACCTCCCCTTCAGGGCAGTAACCAGTGTCCTACCACTGATCTTCCTATCATATGAGAAAGTAAATTTCCTTAGTGTTTAAGCCAGTTTGAGTCAAATTTCTGTTACATTTAGATGAAAGCACTCTGATCTAACATACATATCATAATAACATTTATTTAGTTCTTATTATGAACAAGACCCATGCTAAAGAGTTCGTACATTATCTCATTTTATCTCATCATCCTCCCGACACGCTAAATGTTATCATTTAGAGATGAGGAAAGCAATGCCCCCCAAATTAAGTGACTTGTTCAAAATCACACAGAGCCAGGTTTAAAACTCAGCCAGTCTGCCTCTAGGGCACTCCCCCCTTTTTTAACAAAATATTATCTTCTAGAGAATTTAATAATCCCTTATTAGAACCATGGGAAAAGTCATTTTTCTTTAAAAATGAACTTGATAAATTAAACACGTAATAGGTAGATTATTACACTGTTTTCCAATCTTCTATCCATTTCACAAATATGACTAGCCAAAAGTTCGTTTAGAGACCCTACTTCTTGCAGACTTTCATGAGCTTCCCCCAAAGATGAAAAAAATAATAGAAATAATTTTACAGAGAAGCCAATGGAATGTGTAATTTTTAATGAATAAGCTGTAGTTAATATTAATTCACAGTTTTAAAATGGAAGTACAAACACTGCTATAATAACACAGAACATCTGGACCCCCTAACCAGAAAGCAGGAGTCTTACACTTACTTTGTTGCAAAGAACATAGAAACAGTCAAACAATATATGATTTTTTTCTTCTTGAGCAGGCTGCTGACCTGACTCAACATGGCTTATGATTAAGTATTTGGTCGAGATCAGGATCAGATTCCCTAGGTTTTAATGGAAACTGTAGAGGCAGTGAATACTCATGGCCAGGGGGTTAGCTGATGGAGAACCACTGGGAAAAAATGAGGTTCAAAAGCCCAAGAGAGAGAAGCTTAGTGTCAAATCCAAGAGTAAAAGGCAAGAATCAACACAAGAAACAAAAAGCCCTTGATCTTGAAGTCAAAATTCTAGCGGACCAGAACCAGTCCAACAAGACATGCATTTTCAGGAGAAGTGTCTCCACTACTTCTAGGTATTCATGCTCCCTTGAAGGAGCCAGAAGGTATATGATGGCTGGGAAGATGACAATGGCTTCAAAGACTGAGGCTGGGCAGACTTGCATGGATCTCAAAATAAAGGCCAAGATTTAAACACTTAAATGTGAATAACCTTAGTGGCTTGTAGCAAAATAGTTCTTGCCGTGGTGAAAACCTGAAAGCAGCATCTTTCTCTTGGTGCAGCAAAGTATCTCTGGTAAGAAATAGCACGAGAAGGGCTTCCCTGGTGGCGCAGTGGTTGAGAGTCCGCCTGCCGATGCAGGGGTTCGTGCCCCGGTCCGGGAAGATCCCACATACCGCGGAGCGGCTGGGGCCGTGAGCCGTGGCCGCTGAGCCTGCGCGTCCGGAGCCTGTGCTCCGCAGCGGGAGAGGCCACAACAGTGAGAGGCCCGCATACCGAAAAAAAAAAAAAAAAAAAGAAATAGCATGAGAAGACACAGGTGTTATGGTCATTATAAAGGTCAATAATTCTCAAGTACACTTGAGGATGTTAAAGTCTGAATACTATTCAAATGGTGAGGAAGAGTAGAGCTCAAGTGTCCTTTACATAATCCTTCCACCAAAAGACATCAAGATTCACTGAAATTCAAATCTGGACTTCAGGACAGCCATCTGAAAATAATGTTGCAAAACTACTAAACAGCAAGGAAGTTAATCTACAAAGATGAAGTGAACTGTAGCCTGCTGGAGATATGTACCAGAGGCCACACCAGACCACGCATGCCAGTGACTGTCAATATTCAAACTTGAAATAATTTCAGTGATGAGAATAAATATTAAATATTTACCAGCTGGTGCACTGCTGGATCGATGGGCTCATATTCCTCCCTTGAATACACACAATAATAAATGAATAGATTTGGGCTTCCACCAGCAGGATGGTTTTCCTGGAAATTGGAAATCAATGCTACCACTATCATTGGTTGATGATGGTTACATCAATAGGTTAAGCAGTAAATGGGGGCTGCTGTCATTTTTTTAACTACTATAATAACAAGAAAAAAAGACAAGGTAAATAAAAAGAAAATTTTTTCTTACGTTTGCTTTATTTACTTTGAATTTACAAAATGAAGCCCTACAGAAGTCCCAGGCTATGGGTAGTTTTTAAAGGAACATATTGTCCGAAACTAAAAACGTCTCCTAATACTAAGTCCAGTTCCTGTCAATCAGTCCCTAAAAATATTTTAGGTTCTGATTCAGTTCCTGTCTATGCTAAGAAAAAAGTATGATGACTAAGCTTGTTAAGGAGGAATGGGAGATGGAGTTGCAATAAATAGTGTCATAGAAACCTGTTAAAGAAAGAAGAATGCTTATTTTTTCTTTTAATCTCTATTGTATTCTATTAAATCTCATGCCATATAAGATCTGCTGAATCAAAAAAGTTCCCCAATCATGACTTAATCATGGAAAATTCTGGTGTTAATGTTGTCTCTCTGGAAAAATGATACTGGGCACTAAGAGTAGATAACTAGCCTTGGAAGCTTATTTAAGGAAATGGTTGATAGTAAGATTGCCACTAAAATACTAACTTAGTCCCTTTATCCATCCTTTCAATAGCCCCAGTGAGCATTTCCAGCAGCATAATAATAGCACCTTCGTCAAGTGGCTATGTGACAAAACCCGATCTAAGACATGACTGATTGAATCCCAGGCCACATCGGTCAGAGGCTTCATCCCTGACTACTGCATTCCTACTAACCTGAACCAAGAGTTGGCCCCCGTCGACTCTAGGGATGAGACAACAGTGACAGAAGATACTAAGGGGACATGTTGGTGGAAACAGAAAATATGTATCCTCTTTGAGAAGAGAATTGGCACTAATTAAAAGGGAAATATAAGTTACAATTCATTTCAAGCCAGGAGCCTTATAACATAGAAAGCCATTTTGGGAACCTAAAAATATTTTGTTTCTTCAATTGCTATTTTGAAAATTGCTTTTCCTTGTATGATAGTATTCAGTAGGTTTCAGAATATTTGAAATGAACAAAAAGACTTAGCTTTTGTCTTTGTCATAAGTCTATTCATCATTTTACACAATCTGTCTCTGTATCTTCTCATGTGCAATATAAAAAAGCCCTCCAGGGCTTCCCTAGTGGTGCAGTGGTTGAGAGTCCCCCTAAAAGTTAGATTATTTTTCTGTGGAATCTATCTTTTCTAGCAAAGCTAGAAAGCATTGCTTGTAAAATGATATGAAGGCAGACATGTGTCAATAGTAAGAGCTAGTTCAAATTCCCCTGTTATTAACCACTTAAGTTGTAGATTAATAGACTAATCTGGTTTGGTTTTCTTTTCCTTTCTTTGTTCTTCCAAATCTATACAGATTCTGTAAACTCCCTGGAGAAAAGGCACAGTCAGTGTGTGTTTCCTGCAGCTTCTGTATCAAGCCATACTGAAAAGCAGATACCAATAATGCCACCTCTTATTAAAATGACAACCTCATTTGATAAGCATTCAGCATTCATTTATTGAGCCTCTAGTATGAGCTACTACTGCTAGGTTACACCATGAAGAGACAAGACAGTAATCTGGCAGTAAATCATTCAATTCCTAGCTCTTCAATTTAATATAGTTCAAATGTGAAAACATACATGTAAAAAGTTGGAGGTAAAGAATATTTCAGTTCTCAAAATTCCTCTTGATGCAAGCGTTGCACATTTTAGTGAGATTTGAGACACCAGAGGACACACTCAAGTAAAAGATTTTCATTAAAGTGTTTGCTAAGGATTGGAAACCTCCGCAACGGGAGAGGCCACAACAGTGACAGGCTCGCATACCGCAAAACAAACAAACAAACAAACAAAAAACCAAAATACACTAACAAAAATTCTTGATGTTTATTGGATTTCTTGACAAAACCATTGAATGTACTATGTTCCAAATTTGGGTTGATGCAGCCTAAAACAGAATTAGGGTGTGGTTGAGGGAACCAACATTGCATTGGTTACATACATAAAGTCTAAAGGCAGGGTAGAGCCAGGTTTTCTGGGGCCTAAAGTGATAAAATTTGAGGAATTATCTTTTAAAGAAAAAAATTCCACAAAAATACAAAGTTAGATACAGGGGCTTGGAAGGAGCCCAGATAAGTGAGGGGTACTGAAACTAAAGCTTCATTTGCTTCAAAGTAAACCCACCTCTGCCTATAAGTCAGTGAAATTGTGGAGAATTTTCCTAAAATAAATACAAATATTGTGCAAGACTGTTTTTAAATAAGACAAGAACCACAGAACTCTGGATAGAATGGAGAAAAGATGGGAATATATAAAAATAAAGTTGTTTGTAATGTCAATGTTTATCATTCGTTATCTAAATTATTTCCTATATGCCTATCATTGACACATTCTTTTAATTAGATGGGTGTCAGATATAGAAACCATCTCATTATGCTACTATAATCAGATGGGAGCAGTTTATGTCATTACACTTAAATATATGGCAATTCCCAGTGTCGAGGTAAGTATGTATAGAATGTTGATTGCACTGGTTTCCAGTTACTCTTATTAAGAGTTGCAGATAATCTGCATGAATTATAGAGCATACTATTATGATAATTATGGGGCTAAAATAAACAGAAAGTAGATTGGACTTTTAAAAAAATTCTTCTAACAATGAGGGATGCCTATCTGAGAAAGAAGAAAGAGGTATCACATCACTGCCAGCAGGCTTTGACCACCCAACTTTCCTAATCCTGTCCTTCCAGACGCTTGGGGATTCAGCAATTACTTGGAATGTGTAAGCTCTCCAGAATCCTTCCTACAAAGTCCTTATACACTTAAGCCAGAAAGAATTGGTATCTGTTGCTTGCAACCAATATGCCCTAGCATAGCATGTGTTGATCTCTCTGTGGAGGGTAAGCTATCACTTAGTTAACAGGGCCTCACTTTCTGAGTTTCCAGTTATGTCAATTCTCCCTATAATCTTGGATCTGAATTTTGGGGAAATCTAAAAGCAATCTTCAAACTAAAAATTCCCTTCCTTTCCCCCTCAAAAAACTATCCATGCAAACTTTAAAACATTTAGTTCCTTTCATACTTCATTAAATCTGCCATACTGTGTCTAAAAATACAAACAAAATGCAATATGAGAATAATAGTGTCTCATATGAAAATCCCCAAAAGACAATTACTTTTTTTAAATGCTTATAAGGCCAGATGAATTTTGGAGTTAAAACATTCTCTCTTGTGATTTGAGACCTCACTGAGATTTTTTTTTTTAAATCCTCTTTAAGATCTAATGTGCAAGTTTGTAGTCACACTTGGGGGACTTTTAGTTTCAAAATATTAATTAAAAATGATTAGCTAATTTTTAAATCAATTAAAATATTTTTGGCAGATTTATATTTGGGTGTCTGTTTATATACCATAAAAGAGATTACTGTTGACAAATTGAAATTAGATAGCCAGTTACCTCTGATAGCAGCCTAATTGCTTTATCTATTTAAACAACAAAAAGGAGTATAGATATAGAGAATTTTCCAAGCACAGCATTTTCCTGATATTTTCACTACCAGCCTAGTGAATCACAAGACTCTCAAATATACACAGAGAAAGTGAGCCCTCTGTGGAATTACTCAGAAGAGACCTCCACTTACCTAGCTTTCCATATCAGATATGCAGGAGACAGGCCTTTCCTCTTCCCCGATCAAGACAGGACTTAAATTCAACAACTGCAGAGCTACCCGCTGTAGTATCTTCAACGTATATTTCTCAGAGTTGGGCCAAATGTATTTCTAGGCTTGGGTATGAAAGTGCTTTTTATTTACTTTTTTATTTGTTTGTTTATTTATTTATATTTTGGTCCTCGTTGCTGCGCGCAGGCTTTCTCTAGTTGCGGCGAGCGGGAGCTACTCTTTGTTGCGTTGCGCAGGCTTCTCATTGCCATGGCTTCTCTTATTGCAGAGCATGGGCTCCAGGTGCACAGGCTTCAGTAGTTGTGGCTCACGGGCTCTAGAGCGCAGGCTCAGTATTTGTGGCACACGGGCTTAGTTGCTCTGCGGCATGTGTCATCTTCCCGGACCAGGGCTCAAACCTGTGTCCCCTGCATTGGTAGGCGGATTCTTAACCACTACGCCACCAGGGAAGCCCCTGAAAGTGCTTTTAAAACAGCAAAGACATCTATGTCCAATGTTGTATTGCATTAAACATTCATAAATTGCTGATAATTACAAAATAACCTTTGACTTTTTCTGCCTGTACTTCTGAATCACTCAAATTAGGACATGCTCTCTCAAGAAACAGTGTATCTGATCTTTTAGAGATGACTTACTAACCCTAGTTCAAGGCAGGGTATGGGAGCGGAAAGCTATGGTTTCAGCACCACCTATACATTTCTAGATAACATTTGCTGATATTGAGATTATAGAGATGGTGTGTGCTATAATGTCAAAGAGACATGCAAATGATAAAAGTCTCGGTGACACCCATATTTTGGGTCTTCTTGAGAAATCAAAATTGAAGTGGAATATTAACTGGGATTTTTAAAAAATAGCAATGTGAGTTATGGGGTGGGGAGATGGCTTCAGAAAGTGTGGTTCTGTGGCTCACATAGCAGAGATGGCACACACGGCCATGTTTCCACGTGTCCCAGCTCTGAGAAAGGATCTCAAGTTGTCTCTCTTCAGTCACACCAAGTAAAGGCAGTAGGGTTTTCTCTCCCATGTTCCACATCCCCCTGTTTGTCAAGGGCCTAAATTTCTGGGTTTGTGTGTATTCTGTAGAGGGGCTTGGGAGTGACATTCCAACCTGTAAGTGTTCTGGGTCACTACAAGGGGAAGATCCATACTGAGGGTTTCAGATGGAGCTGAACAGGCATCAGTTTTTCCCATCACATCAGTTCTCACCAAATATCCACTAGAAGGACAGCTGCTGTAGCTCCTCTGCATAAAGTGCAGGCACAGGCTACATGGATGGGAATGCATGGGCACTGATGCACCGCCATGCCCTCAATAGTGGTCACATGGCAGGAGCCAGCAGAGGCTCAAGGTTCCTCTGCTCTTCCTCATGTGGTCCCTCCAAATCTTTTCCTCTCATTGTATGACCTCCTTACATGTCACAGTCCATGCATACTCCTCTTGTGCCACCCACCACTGCTGGCCACCCTACTGCAATCTGCTGAGGGATCTTCATCTGTTTTCTTCACTGGTAATTGTGTGCATGTGTGTCATCCTGCTTCAGTTCTCCCCTTGACTAGCTTTACTAGCTTTGCATTCCTACAAGTGACAGCTGCTGGCCTCTGAGTGCACCCCACACAACCTGCCCTTCCCAGAAGGTGGGACAGAGTTAAAAACTGGAATCTGTTTCTTCGGAGCAGTAAGCTACCCAAGAGCATGTAGGTGGAACCCAAATCCTAGTGAAGTGCTCACATCTTTCCAGTAGAGAATCACTACTTCTTTCTCTAGACACTCTCCTTACTCCCAGCATCACTGACCACACCCACCCCACCCAACCCAGATTGCTCAACCTCAGATATAGCCACGGCTTCCCTTGAGAGCCACAAGCTCGGGCAGCGCTTGCTCAGTGAGGGTGGGCAGCTGCTCTTGCTTAAAGGCAGGGAGAAGTATCGCGTGAAACACCAACACAATCTCCTGGAATTCCTTCTTCCTCCCCAGGGTCACTGAGTCTCTGAGGTGTGGTCACCTAGTTAGAGTAGTTTTTCTCTCCACTTTCTGGATCCTGTCTCATGCCCACTCCCACCCCTCCTTCAGATCTCCCAAGCCTGCTCTAGTATCCCAATTCCTAGCTTTAAAATCTCTTCCTTGCCTAATTATGGGGTGCATCCTCTCGTTTCAAAGCAAAGACCTTCTTAATATATCCCCGGACTCCGTACTTTTCACCTAAGATTGTACAGCGTTCTCTCTTCAGGAAGAGTCAATAGTTTCAGCACCTATATGTCTGCAGTTGGGGTCTTTCCATGCCCATCTTTTTCTGTGATACACTTTCAATCACGGGCCTATGATAGTCTCTGTTCCAAAATCAGCTGGGACTTCAGAAAATTTTCTTCCTTGCTGCAAACCATTTTTCTCATAGGCTCACAACTCTGATTTCAAGCTGACTTGTTCCAATGCTCATCTAAGAATATATTAGTTTGTGGAGCAGAGGTGCCGTATACCAGGATTCTTCATCATTTCAGACAAGTGTCCATGTGTAAGGGATATGAGTTTCAACAATCACAAAAGTTGAGTATACAGAGATAGAGTTTTCTTTATACCTTCATAACTAAACACACCTCAGACACTCCTTTTTTTCTGCTGATGCTAAAAACGTAATCATTTATGAATTGATTTTAAATCACAATCATTTACGAATATTAAAATAGAATGCTACAGTCTGAGTTGTGGCTGAAACTCCAAAATAATGGATGCCAACCATTCCCACCTTTGACTTCCTACAGTGGAGGTAATTAAAACAGAAACAAAAACAATTATGCAATCATTGGCTCCTAACCCACTTGTGAGTATAAAGGGAGTAGTGTGGACTCTTTCCTGCAACTTCTAACCAAGTGAGAAAAAGTTCAACGGGCCCAGTCACAAAGCTTCCCACGCACAGATGGGATGAGAAGCATTCAACTGTGTTCTTCTCTCACAATTTTCTTTGCATAATTGTTCAGCATGGAGAGAAAAGGCTAATTTATTCTTACTACTTTAGACGAACTCTAGGGCAGGCCCCTTAGGTTATCTGACTTTCCTCAGATGACTCCCTCTAGTCATGTCAGTGCTGCCTAAAACCGCCTTGTTTTAGTAATTAACGTGTGCTTTATGTAACAATCAAAAACTTAAATTTCATTCAGAGTTAAAGTTTCCACTTCCCTTAGCTCAAGCCCATGATGGATGGGAAGCCAGCAGTGGAAAAGAAGAAGGCAGATTCTTCCTTCTTTCTTCTGTCAGCATCTCCAGGAACCTGCCGTATTTACCAGCTACAGTTCCTGATCCCTCAGGGCTTGGAGCGTGGAAAGGGAGAAGAGATAAGGCAAGGAAAAGTTTTGCTCAATTGGCACCAATCTGGAATTGGTCTCCACAGAGATTGGCGGGTATGTAAAATAGATTCTTTCTCTTGTGGTTGTCTCTTCATAGACTTGGAAGGATGCTCTATGCCGGCCCCGGGTCTGTTTGCTGTCAGATCCACTCTTACTCTACCTGCCCTGTATTTCAACAGAGCTGGCTTCTTTGGGTTTCACCAACTGGAGGTGCTGAACGGGGATTGGAAGGTGGGTTGGGGGGAGAAGCCAGGGAACTTCTCCCCATCACTTTCCCTCCTGTGGCCTCTCCAGCAGCAAATGGCTGCACTTCCTCAGAGAGTCAGTCCTGCTGAAAAGCCCCGCTCTGATTCCAGCTTCTTTCTCGTGGTCCCAGCCCATGGGGTCCAATATCACCACCCCTCACTTTGCTCTCCAACCTGAGGATGTAATGGTTTCCTGCTCTTTCCAATCTCTGGGTTACCTCTCCATCCCCTTTCTGGTTCTCAGCTCCTCTGTTACCTGCGTAAACAGTTCCCTGCAGTAAGTTTCCTTCACGGTAAACACTTGAAGGTGCTTTCTGTTTTCCTAGTTAGACCCTGATGATACACTCCAACACACATACACACCGCCTCCCCCAATACTGGGGATCTCATCTTCAGTTCCCGGACATGGGCATGTACTCTGGCTAACCATTTGCTGCTTCTCCTTCCTTCCCTGGTCCTTGGGGATACTTGAGTATCTTTCAGTTGAGACCTCTTTTCCCTGCCAATGGCCATCTTAGATGGAATCTAAGTCAAACCAACTACACGTGTCCTAAATCTGATCCTCAAGAAAAACACACGGTTAGAAACTGTCAGTGGAAGTCTAATTACTTCCTGTTTCAGCCTGGGTTCCCCTAAAAGCAGTCTCTGAGCCAAAGGTGTCTGTATAAGCAATTTCTATGGGAATATGATCCCAAGGGATAGGAGTAAGGGATGAGGGAATGAAACATGGATGCCCTATTAGTTTCCTATTACTTCTGCGTCTTAAAAACAATACAAATTTATTATCTTATAGTCCTGAAGTCAGAAGTCTGAAGTGGACTTTACAGGCTAAAATCAAGGTGCTGGCAGTGCTGGTTTCTCTTGGAGCCTCTGAAAGTAGAATCCGTTCCCTCGGTTTTTTTCACATTCTAGATGCTGCCAGTATTCCTTAGCTCATGACTCCTTTTCCACAAAACTCCAACCTCTTGCTTCCATCATCATACCTTCTACTGCCTCCTTCTTAAAAAGACTCTTGTAATTACATTTTGGCCCATCCAGATAACTTGGGATAATCTACCCATCTCAAAATCCTTAACTTAATAATGTCTGAAAAGTCCCTTATGCCATAAAAGATAACATATTTACAGATTCCAGGGTAAGAACATGGTCATCTTTGGGTGTCATTTTTCAACCTAACACAGATGCACTGGCCACTGCTATGGACAAATCATTCCTGCGGAACCTTCTAAGTAGTCTTATGCAATCCATCTCAGGACCACCCACCTAGGGGAAGAGAGGGAGACAAAGTTCTCTGGCAGCACCCATCCCTTATTGATCAAGGTTGTCCCATGGGTGTTAACTCCCCCATAAGTCCAGGAGTCAGTGCATTAGTGCCAAGTGGGGTCCTACGGCATCCCATGCCACAGCCTTAGAGAAGCCCCAGCACAGGAAACAAGAGGTTCTAGGTAAGATATAGTCAATTTTCACTTCCCCAAATAGATTGAAGCCTTGATGGCTAGAGTAAGAGGTGAAACCTAAAGAACCTAAAGGGATTAATAATAGGTACCCAGTTGACTTCCTTGCTCTAATCTGAAGACACAGGAAATTTTAGTCAGTTTGTTTCTCTTTCTCAGGCATCAGGCCACTCTTTCTTCCATAGAACCCTTCTCACAAGGCTTCAGGTGAAAAGGAAGCATCCCATGGCCACATCTCATGGGGGAGAAAGAAGGACAAGGGTACAAACACTTCAAAAGCCTAAAATGAAAGAATCAAAGTATATCTCCAGTGACCACCACAAGAAACTGATACAGAAAGAAGCTCCCAAAGATTGGACTGAAGCACCAAGAAAGGAAATAAAAAAAAAAAGTTTCCCCCTCTGGCTAGAGACAATTATTACCAAGAGTTCAAACTCTTCTCAGAGAGCACCAGGGAGAGAGCATTTGAGTCCTAACCTGGCATTCTTCTAAAATGTTACCAAAGTGACAGAATCAGTAGGTAAACAAGATCAGCTTTTTAGGTCATTCATGTTCTCAAGGACAACTGCCCTTTGATGAATAAATATCTGGATTTGTTGAAAACCTTAGGGCTGACTTCACTCTTCTACCATTTATCAGAAATGGGAGAAAAGTATTTGCTTGTGTCTGGGGACTGGAGTTGGAGTAAAGCACAACACCTCCACACTGATGCTCAAGAGTGTGAACTAAGACACTACTGTCTCGCTTATCAGATAAGCAAAGACACAAAGGAGAAAATAAATGTAATTTTGAAGAGGGGATGAAAAAATGAACATTCTGACAATTGCTTGGAATGTATAAATTGATCTCTTTTTTTTTTGGTAAATTGATCATTTTTGAAACGCGATCTGGTCTTATCTATCAAAATACGACAGGTGCTTGCCATGTGACTCATAATTATACTTCTGGGAAAAAATATCTTACAGAAATACATAAGCAAATGAGCAAAGAGGTATGTTAAAGCATATTTGTTACAACATTGTTTTGAATTGGAAACCATCTGAGAAGCTATTTTAGAAAGAAAAAGAGTTAGTTCTTTATGTACTGACATGGAAGGTGCTCACAATCTATGAAGAGAAATTAGCAATTTGCAGAACAGTGGATGTGTTATGATCCAGTTTATATATTTTTAAAATAATATTTGCATCTGTGAAAACTTAGGTAGGATTTCATTATAATGTCATATCCTTAATATGTTTTGGAACAAACAGTGCATTATGTTGTCCCTGTCATGGCCAACATCAAGGTCATGGAAGAGAAGCTGTAGCACTAGAGCTACTTCCTCTGTGGTTCAGATAAACTCTTTTGTTTATCATAATAATGGTAAAATGGGTGATTAAGATGACAGGAATGAATATAAGCTCTGTGTTAATGAGAGTGCTAATAGTGATAAGAAAAGGAAATCTATTCCCTTGAACAGAAATTGTATATAATTAAATGCTAGATGTGCCTAGTGATGTTTACATTTTGTTGCTATTCTTACGAGTTACTCAAATCCTCAGAGGTAAAAGATAATTTTGCTTTAAAATTCTAAACTCTACAGTTCCAACTCCTTTTCCTTTTAAAATAATTTATTATGTGCCTTTTTAAAAAGCAAGACAAGGGGCTTCCCTGGTGGCGCAGTGGTTGGGAGTCTGCCTGCCGATGCAGGGGACATGGGTTCGTGCCCCGGTCCGGGAGGATCCCACATGCCGCGGAGTGGCTGGGCCCGTGAGCCATGGCCGCTGAGCCTGCACGTCCGGAGCCTGTGCTCCGCAACGGGAGAGGCCACAACATTGAGAGGCCTGCGTACCACACACACACACAAAAAAACAAAAACAACAACAAGAAAACAAAACAAAACAAAAAAAAGCAAGACAAGATTCCTGAAGAAGACAATTATTGAGCTACAGCAGAACAAATTTATATATGTTCATAAAAATCTAAAAAGTCTGAAGACTTCAGGCTAACGTGGCAGATGGAACGTGACTGTAACTTTCTTGCAAAACCCCACTAAAATAAGAGTGAAAGAATCAAATCAAGATATAAACCCCCCTCGTAGCATCAAGTTTTATATGTTACATCTGAGGGTGTATTTATTTTCATTTTACTGTTAATAAGATTTATTATATTTATTCAATATTTCTTCATATTGATGTATGTCATTTTTATCATTATCTTTATGGATGTGATAGTAAATAATGTTTTAATTGTTTTTATATATTATTAAATAGCTTAGGCATAAAAGGCATGAAAATTAATGTTAAGCATTTTTGTACTTTCGAAGCTTAATAAAAGTGAATAATGCCTTCAAAAAGAAGATTCACAAGGACTAAGAGAATGTAAGAGGATATAGTAGTAAAAAATAGGTGTCAACACAATTTTGGAAGATGGAAAAATGTTCAAGGAACTAAAAGCTGAACAAGTGCCCCAATTAGGGGGTGGGGAAAGGGAGGAGCAAGTGAATGAAGCAAGTCACCTCATTACACAAAGCCCAGAAAGACTCAGGTACTGGGGGCACAGTTGCCTCAAAAGTTGGGCTAAGGACCACAAACAGGAGGGGGGTCTGAAAGCCTGGGACAGGGAGCGAGACGTCCAGATCCCCTTTCTCATCTGACACATCCAGGCAATGGCTGCTGACCGGACCTCAGAAACATGCGGCTCTCTTGCTTTCCCATCCACAAGATATTGAAACTCCTGCATGGGAGTCGGGGTTAAGAGAGTCTCTGGAGGGAGAATAGCAAAAAGATTGGGACTGCCGCCCGCATCTTTGTAATCCTGGGAAAACTGCCACCACCCCAGTAAGAAGGAGGAGGAACCCAAGAGGGTGGAAAAGGCAGAGGAAAAGCTTGAGTCCTTGTAAAGGAGAAAACCAGAGAAGAAGAACCAGAATTTAACTTCAAGTCTGAAAAAGTAAAGCTGTTTAATCAGCATTATATGAAATGATAGAATGTCCCTTTGTAATTGGTTTTGCCTCAAAGCAGTACCCCACTGTTCTGAGAGCACTTTAAAAAAAATAACCATTGTCTACCCTGGGAGACGGAAAAAAGAAATGTTTAATCTAAGGTGGCTGAAGACATCAAATTTAAATTCCAGACTTGCACCCACTACAGTCAGCAGAAAACTCTGCCAACATAGATAGCTTATTTGGGAAATACCCAAAGCAGCAAAAACCTAGAGCAAGTATGAGATTTCCTGTTCTTGGAATTAGATAGAAAGAAATCCAGGGACATATTGTGGTGACCACAACTTCAGTCAGTATGCACAAGCCAAAGACACCAGGGGTTAGGCAAGCACCCAGAACTACCCTGTGTTAGAAGAGAAATATTTTTTCACGTATGAGATTTCTATTCAAATCCACTTGGATCAAGAGAAGGGGAACCTATTAAGAAGTGTTCACTATACCTGGTTACAAAGGTCTAAGAGCAGTCCCAAGAAGACCAACAATTTGAAAAATTCAACAAACTTAACTCAACTTGTCGGCAACAGTGAAACTTGGGTCACCATCCAGACCCAGCTGTACGAGTTATCTCTTGCTATAACACTGTTACCTAAATACAACCACAAACTCTAAGTGACTCACAATCATAAACATTTATTTTTATCACTAGTCTACAGGCCATTTGGGTAATCCTGGTGCTCTGGGATAGGCTTAGCTGGTCTTGGCTGGACTCACTCATGGATCTGCAGTCAGCTGGGGCCTGGCTGTCTACAGTGGCCTCAGTATACATCTGGGATATCTCCTGTCTCATTCATGTAGTTCCTCGATTCAGCAGGCTAGCCCAGCCTTGCTCTTATGAGGGAGGCTGGGGTCCAAGAGAGGGAGCAGTAGTACCTGAGGCCTCTTGGGGCCTAGGCTTAGAATGAGCACATCTTTATATCTGCTGCATTGTATTGGCCAAAGCAAGTCACAAGGTCAGCCCAGATTGAAGCCTGGGGAGGTAGAGCACTTCTTTCTAGGAAGTGCTAAAATTTCACATCATAAGGAGCACGGTTACAGGGATGGGCAATCAATGGAGGCCATTAGGACAATTAATCTACCACACCAGCATTTGACATAAGAGAATCAGTTCTGTGAGTAAATCAAAAGAACTTGGTTAAAGGCAATGTGATATCCTGGAAGAAAAAAAAAAACATATTAGTGAGAAAACTGCTGAAATCTGAATGAAGTTTGTATTTTAGTTTAGAGTAATATTAATTTCCTAGTTCTGAAAAATTCATCTTGGTTATAAGATGTCAGCAAGAGGAGAAGCCAGGTGAAGAACATATGGGAACTGTACTGTCTTTGCAACTTTTCTGTAAAACTAAAATTAATTCAACATAAGAGGTTTATTTAAGGGGGGACATTATAAAAAGAACCCAGAGTGTAGGCCATGTCGGTGTGCAGCACCCTTAACCGGGAGCATTCCTGCTCTATCCTGTATGCAGAAACCCTACTGGCCTGGGAAAGTTTGACAGCATGGGGGGCACTGAACGGCCAGAGCAGGTGGCTTGGCCAGGGCCACGTCTCTGCAGACCTCCCAGGTGACAGCTACACTGAGCCGCAGGCTTCGGCAGGGCAGGCGCCAGGCCCAGCAGGGCAAGTGTTTGTGCCAGGATCCTTTCTCAGTGCGCATAATGGGGTGTTGACCCAGCTGGGCCTGGTGCTCAGAGCACAGGGCACACAGCCACAGGGCTGCAGTGCTTGGAGAGTCTCTTTTCTTCCCTTTTTAAACAAGTGAAATCCAGACTGAACCGTCGTCGTCTGACTTTGTGAGAGGGTCAAACTGTGATCTTCTTCTCCATGCTGTATCTCTGAGTCTAACGTGGAGGCTAAATGAGACACAGAAACACACAATTATGGTACAACGCAGTAAGTTCCAGGAAGTGGGCATAGGTTTCTTGTCTGTTCTGCTCTCTTCCTTCAGGAAATGCCAACTTCCTTCCAGGGTGGTTAAGATGGGGTATCTCCCCCACCCCTGTGTGCTCCAGAGGCAGGCATATGACATAGGACCCAGACCTGGTTGCTCAGAGCATCCCATCCCTCTGGGCACTGTATGGTTAAGGGAGAGGCACATGCTCCAAGTGGGCTAATGAGACCTTCTCCATCACATCTGAGATAAGGTCTCTGGAAAAAGAAGAGTCTTCTTTCTCTGGTACCAGAAGCAGTTACAAAAATAGACTGTCTGGGGCTTCCCTGGTGGCACAGTGGTTGAGAGTCCGCCTGCCGATGCAGGGGACACGGTTTCATTTCCCTGTCCGGGAGGATCCCACATGCCTCGGAGCAGCTGGGCCCGTGAGCCATGGCCGCTGAGCCTGCGCGTCCGGAGCCTGTGCTCCGCAACGGGAGAGGCCACAACAGTGAGAGGCCCGTGTACTGCAAAAAAAAAAAAAAAGACTGTCTGAAGCTAAAGACTACCGGAGGGAAGAGCCAAGATATGGAGAGAAAAAAAATCATCATAAGGTAGTTTAAGGTCCTGGATGCAGCCAAGCCTGAGGTCAGGGACACCTCTTGGGTTTCCATGCTTCTGGCTATAATCTAGTTTGAGTTGGGTTTCTCTCACTTGCACCCACAAGACTTCTGCCTAATGCAGAGATCAGTAGTCGGAAGTCGGATGTTGCAATTGACAGGCATTACAATGTGAATTCGATTGAAAACAAGTGGTATGCTGGGCAGTGAAAGTGACCTTTCATTACCTGGGAATGCGACAGTAATTTGTAAGTGATAACAAAGCAGCTGGGAAGATTTTTCCTATCTGTGTCCTGGGGACTCAATCCAGTTCATTTCTGTGTGTCTGGGGAACCAACTATGACAAAGTTAAAATGGGTTGACTGTGTTTAAGTCAACCTTCAGTGTGGTCCTTAAAGTTTCAAGCCAAGCTCACCTTCTGACAGGAGACAGGAAGGGTCCAGGTAGCCTCACCAAAGAGATCATTTCTTTCTCGAGCAATCTTTATGAAGACACAAAAACTTATTTTTCTATATTGAAAGGAGATAATATTGAGGAAACCTAATTTCCCCAGTGCTTACCGAACACTTCAGGCTATACGCTTCCAACCTCAAAAACACTGTAATTTCACCATTTTAAAGGGACATCCCCAAGGATGAACCCCATCTCATTATCCCAGCCTGTTCCAAGGACAGGGACCAAGAGACAAAAAGGTAAAGACATTGCTGAGAGACAGAAACTCTGAAACCAAGTTGGATTCAAGGACCATGATGTGGTATGATTGCATCTTAATTGCTAGCCTATTGGATTTCCAGAAATTGTACAGGCTGGCCTCCCTCTGAGATTTTAAGGAAGTGTTATTTCAGAGACTCTGCAAGCCCTGTAAACAGGCTTTGTGATTGATTGCTCAACCCTTGAGGCAGTCCCCAGACCGCCGGAAACCTGCACCAAAAGGAAATGGGCTACAGTTCTCCAGCACCTCTTCCTGAACTTTATGGTTAGGTTCAAGGAAAGGACTGCAGGAAGCCATATTTTAGCCTGCCTCTGGCCCAAGCCCCAGTGCAGCGTGATCAGCGGTAAACCGGATACTGCATTTTCATGCCCATCTGGTTTGTGTGTCCAACACACAATTAATTCCAAATCTGGAATCAAAGGAAGAAAGGTAAATAATTAAGCTCTGCCTCAAACCCCAACACTGGGGAGTTGGTACTTTCTCCTGTAGGCATTCGGGAACAGTAGGGACTTATCACCAGTTTTAAACAGGTTTAAGGCAGATAAAACCTGTGGTGTGCTTTGTAAAGGTAACTACAGCAGCACAGTGGATTGGCAGGAAAAGGGTAAGACTGGAAAAATGAACAAAAGAAAATTAGTAAGCGATAGCAATAGGAAAACTAATAAAGACTTGAACAGAGTTACAATGAGTAGGGGAAGCACTGAGAGACACCCAGATTATGCAGAAGATGAAAAGCTCACTAATGTAGGAAGCACAGCAAAAGGAATACATCCTGTAAGAGAGCACCAAGATTAAACTTTGTGGATTGTAAATGGATACAAGTCACTGGTTTTGTTTCTGCTGGAGAGAAGGAAGAAGCAGACAGCTGGAATTCTGTCCAAAACAGAAGGAAAGATTTTTAAATCCCTGTTTATTTTACACTTGAAAAGGATTCGTCCTGAAAATTGCCAAGCTGTTAAGATGCTCTTTAGGGATTTTGGCAAGATACACACAAAAGAACGCCTTGGTTAGCTACTGAAACACAGCCCCCTGGGACCTTAAGGCATAGCGGGCACTCAGGAGACTCTAGGTCCACTGCACAAGGTTTTAGTTTAGATAATGAGGCTAATTACATTCTTTTTAGCTTCCCTTTAACCTGGATGAGAGCATGGTGCTAAGCAATCCTCAGGGACTCAGAAGACTATAGAAATATGCAGACCAGAAAAACTTACAACACACTTTTGTGATTTATAAAGGCCAAAAGAGATGATTACCTGCCCAAGGGAGTTTAGCATCAGTCCTGTTACTTGAACATCCCTTCCCTTACTGGGATTCTATTAAACACTGAATTTCTCAGTGCTGTACCTTCCCTGCTTTGTCACAGCTTTACTTTAGTCCCTAAATAATTCTACCAGGGGTGCTGAAATAAATACTCATTGGTCTCTCAGGCAAATGTAGGATCCAGTACGGCAGTTACCGTCTGTCCATCATACAGGGTCTCTGTGAGGATTAAATGAAATCTTGTGGGGTGAGTGCCTAGCTTAGATCCCAGCATGTAATGAGAAAGCACATACGGCGGCTAGCCACAATTACATATAGCACTGAAAATTGTGGCTTTAGCTACAGAAGAGTTTAGAGAAAAGACACTTTGCTATTACAAATATCTGATAACCCATCCCTATTTTCACTCCAGTATGTACTCCTTCCCCCCCGATGCTTCTCCAGAATTACATTTATGACAAGAATTCAGGAACTTAGATGTTTAACTTAAAAAAAAAAATTAACGGTAATCAAAACACCCCTCAAAACATTCTTTGTCTAAGTCTAAGATTATTATTATTATTCACTAGCATACTTATGCTTCTAACTCTTTGCAAAGAGTAAAAATTGTTTCTCACCATGAGTGAGAAGACAAGTTCTTTCCCAGAAACAGCTTAAAGTTCTTTCCCCAACTTGGCCTGCTGCACTTGAATTCAGGGTTTCCGCCCTAGAAAGAATGTGGTGTGTTCGGAGTGGAATGAGTCACTGAATTCTAAGCAGAGAAGTTTTCGCCTCTTTAAGAGGGGCAACGGTGAGTTGTTTTTTTATGGTGAAATAATGCTTAAAGTGGACCAGGACGAGAGCCGAGAGCCATCCCAGCTCATATCCTCTTTTCCATGCTTGGCAGCTAGGAGAGGAAAGGCAGAACTGATGAGAGAGAAAGAGGATATTTGAACTCTGGCAATGGGCCACTCGGCTTTGTTGATTTACCAAGTAATGCTGGCTCCGAAGAAAGGTCCTTGGGTGACGGTATGGAACATTAAGCCACTCTGGGATGCCCATTAAATACTCGTTGGCCGTCTGTAGGGAGCCCTAGACCTCATCAAGTCCTGCTGCCCTATGTGCTGCTGAGAGCTCTACATATAGACTGCATCCCAGCTCGACCTTCTTTGGACTCTATCTATAGAGCTCGGCCATTGTTTTTGAGATTTGCAACAGTTCAGCATGGCTCCATCATCAATCATGTAAAGATGAGGGGGATTTTTTTTGTTTTTTTTTTTGCTGTACGTGGGCCTCTCACTGTTGTGGCCTCTCCCGTTGCGGAGCACAGGCTCCGGACACGCAGGCTCAGCGGCCATGTCTCACGGGCCCAGCCGCTCCGCGGCACGTGGGATCTTCCCGGACCGGGGCACAAACCCGTGTCCCCTGAATCGGCAGGCGGACTCTCAACCACTGCACCACCAGGGAAGCCCTAAAGATGAGTTTTTACTGAGTAGTCCATACAAAGAATGAAGTTTTCAGATGGACTTATGAATATGTGACTCACCCAGGCTTTTTTTTTTTTAATACTGTTGAGGATGGATCGATTTAATTTTACCAATGGTCTTCTATATAATACTTCATGGAATCATCACATCTAATTTGAGAAAGATAAAGTCAATAACATAATTTCTATTTGACAGACTCACATAATAGGCATATAGTGAACACTTACTAGAGTGTGAGCTGTTCTGCTAAATGCTTTGGGAAATGCAAAGCTGAGTAACACATAGTCCCTGCTCTCTAATAGCTTATAATCAAGAGGAACGACAAAGCAAAGACACATGTAACTACAGTACAAAGTGGGCTATGAAAAGCTTTCGATTGTTTTCCGTAGACTAATGGAAAGCATTGAAGGATTGTATGCAGGAGAGGGACACAGTTGTAACTTTAGAAAGATCACTAGGCCAGCAGGGTGGAGAACAGATTTAAAGGGACGAAGTGAAGCAAAAAGCATTAGGAGGTTACGGCAACAATCGAGGCAAAATATAAAGGAGGCCCAACCTAGTGCATGGACTACAGAGGGAATGCATGAGAAGATTTTAATCAGAGGAAATTAATAAGATGGGGTGGCAAGTGATCAACTGATGAGGGATGCAGAGGGAATGTAAAAAGGAACAGCGAGACCTCTGCCTTCGGCATTGGGTGGGAAGTAGTATGTTCACTGTAGGAGACCATGGCAGGGATGGAGATGGGCATTCAGGCCAGGCCAAGACAAGAGAGCAAGGGAAGCCCTAGGGAACAATGCCACCCATGACAGAGTGCGGGGTACGTGAAGCAGCTTCACAGCAGACCAGGTCCGGAAAGCAGGCTGTGGATGCCAGGCACAGAGTTGGACTTTAATTCAGTGAGCAAAGGAGAGACGCTCAAGCAGTAGAACAACATGATAGAAGCAGTTCTCCCGGAAAACTAACCTAATCGACAAAGAGACTAAGATCCCCAAAGGTTAAGTGGTAAGAAGACACCTAGTCAGTGGAACTAAAATGCAGGTCTTTGGACTCTGGTCCATTCTGTGCAAGGGAGAGGAACTTAGCTGCTTCTCAGAATTCTAAATGTGCCCTCCTCTCTCCAGGAAGGCTTCCTCCCTTAATGAATTCCCCAGCTATGATATTTAGTTTGAACCAGATATTTAGCACATTAAGAAAATGAATGAATACTTCCACTATTTTTTAGTAACAACCAAAGAGCCCGGTCCAGTGTTCTAACCACAAATGCTCAAAAAAATCCCAGTGATTGCTAAATGTAAATAATGGCAATGGTCTTTAAGACTCCGTCAAAGGTAGGAATCTAGTGGGAATAACAAGGGTATAAAAACACTTTAAAAATAATAAAATGGCTTCCAAGCACACATCAGTATTATAAGACAGCAATAATAAGAGATACATTTTACTGAGGTTTTATTCTGTGATAGCAGTTATTCCATGAATGATTTCATTTTGTCTTTACAAATATCTATTTGATAGATGAGAAAACAGACAGAGAGGTTAAATAATTTGCTCGATGCCATGTAGTAAATGGCGGAGTCACAATTTAAGCCCCAAGGGAACCCTCCGACCCTGTTAGTAGGAACGTAAATTGGTGTAGCCATTATGGAGAACGGTATGGAGATTCCTTAAAAAACTAAAAGTAGAACTACCATATGATCCAGCAATCCCACTCTTGAGCATATATCCAGAAAAAATGAAAACTCTAATTCAAAAAGATACATGTACCCCAGTGTTCGCAGCAGCACTATTTACAATAGCCAAGACATGGAAGAAACTTAAATGTCCATCGACAGATGAATGGATAAAGAAGATGTGAGATTTTATATATATATATATATATATATATATAATTGAATACTACTCAGCTACTCAGCCACAGAAAAGAATGAAATAATGCCATGTGCAGCAACATGGATGGACCTAGAGATTATCATACTAAGTGAAGTAAGTCAGACAGAGAAAGATAAATATTATGTGATATCACTTGTATCTTCAATCTAAAAACAGTATAAATGGACTTATTTAAAAAACTGAAACAGACTCACAGACATAGAAAACAAATTATGATTATCAAAGGGGAAGGGGGGAGGGATAAATTGGGAGTATGAGATTAACAGATGCACACTATCATATATAAAATAAACAACAAGAATTCACTGTATAGCACAGGGAACTATATTGTATTCAATATTCTGTAATAAACTATAATGGAAAAGAATTTTTAAAAAGAATATAGATAGATAATGTATAACCGAATGACTTTGCTATACACCTGAAACTAACACAATATTGTGAATAAACTATACTTCAATAAGAAAAAAAAAAAAGAATTTAAGCCCGGATCTAACTCCAAAACCCAGCTTTTAAATAGTCCGCTATTCTGCCCTTCAAAGTAGTTGGCTAGAGAGAGTTTAAAAGAAGCTAGAAAGAGAGCAGCAGGGTTTGTTTGTTTTTCTCGTTTTTTTTTTTTTAATCAGGAAAACAGTGATTTTCATTGGGCTGTACAGGCCATTATAGCAGACAGTTGTCTTTTACTCAGAGCTACAGTGAGAATCTGCCAACTCAGGAGAAAAATGTTCCCAATTGCAGCCGAACTATTTGGGAAGAACAAGTTCTTATCACACTGGAAATAAAGACCGGGAAGGAGGACAGAATGAGAGAGGGAAGTGGGCTGCCATTAACCTCGTTTATTTTAAATAAGCACTTTGATGAACAAAAACAATCACGAAACCTCAGTAAACCAGCTTCTAATCAGCGCGTGTGCTTTAGGCACACGTGAGCTTGCGTGCACTCATGCTCTCCCAACACGCACAGAACTTGAGGGGAAGCGCTGGAAAACCGAATAGCCGAAGTCAGCCTAAAGCAGTGGGCCTTCCTGTGAACTTCTCAGAGCTATTATTTTCATGACATAAAATGCTGTGTTTTGGTTCTCCCTTTTCATTAAGGCCCTTGGGTAGATCTTTTTTTTTATGGATGTCATTATTTGCTAAAGTAAATTTAAGAGAGAAATTCCCATGAGAGCAAAATGATGAGTTTTTTAAACAAATATTTTGTAATATAACTTTACCACAACAGCTCTCTTTACCATCTTTATTCATGAGCAGGCAGCGAATTTTAAATCTGCTCCTTCTGTAATCCATCTCTTGAGAAGAATGAAGGTTGAGCTTGATGAGAGGGAAGGCTCACAGGAGAGTAACTCCTGTGCTGGGCTAAGCAGTCATCCTAGTTGAGAAGGGATTATGGGAAAGAGGAACCATAAAAAAATACCATGATCAAAGCAACATGTGGGAAAAGAAAGAGAAAGAAGTGGGGTGCTAAAAGTATATAAAAGCAACATGATTAGAGCATGAAAAAACTGATTTTTTTTTACAAGTACTGATTCTTTAATTTTTTTCCAACATTATTTGACCTAATATTCTCAGTTTCATAGTACTGTCTGGATTATATCAAAAGTGTTGGCCCACTGTAGTATCAAATTTGGGAGCAATATGGTCAATCCCATCAGCAGCAAAGCAATTAATTATATATGACTACTCCAAAATAATCAAGTGTTGATTCAGAGGAGGAGTATACACAGAAGTAAAGGATGAGAATAAAAAAGGCAGGGGGCAGTGGGGGGAGGAAGGGGGAAGGAATCACTCACAAGCACAAGAAATTATTCCTTATGGAACAAAATGCATGTTTAAATTTTATATTTAAGTTGCTAAGAGCAGACAAAACAATTGAAGTAGTTTAAGAAAAAGGAAACAAATAGTAAATCTCAAAGATGTTGTTACTACAGCTATTCAAAACTATAAATTAAATAGATATAATACACACTGAAATTAAATGCATTCAAAAAAAGAGAGGAAATGGAAAATATCAAATAAAGCAACAGATAATCTCAATAAATGTACTGACCCTCAAAATGTTGTAAGTCTAGATGAACACTTAAAGGCAACTTATTCAAGAATACCCAAACTTAAAAGAAAAGTTATTTGTTTACATGACAGAATTATCTGAGAGCTTATGAATACCGTTTACCATGTTTTACAAGTGAGACAAATGTCTTTAACAGAAAAATAAAAGATTTTTGCACTCGGTATGTCAAATGAGCTGTTAAAAAAATTTTTAAAAGGACTTGGTCTAGGATCACCAGAGATATTACAAGAAATTATTTACCATAACTCCTTCTTTCCTGGTTTTTCTATAAATAGTAGTTTTACATTGGAAAACTTGGGAAGGATTTACCATTGAATCATAGATCTGGAAAGAATCTCAAGCAGTTGTCTAAAAATCCACATTCTTCCAAATGGTAATGATTTCAAACCAGGCAAAACTCATTCCTATTTAACCTTTTCTTACAAGGCTCAGAAAAGGAGATGCTACAATCAGTCCTGAAAATGCCCAACAACCTTGAAAGATCGTTTTTAATTCTATCATGAGACCAATAAAAATAAAACAATCAACTTTCAGAAAAGACATTTTTCCTAAATATGATTGTCTTTTGGAATTATATTAATGTGTTGCTTTCTTCTTCTGATTAAAATGTATAAACTAAATTATTTTGAGCCTATTTTGATAAAATCAAAAAATTATTTAGATTAAGTAAAGAGGCCAGCTGGTCCAAGGAAGAGCCTGAGAAAGACCCAGACAAGCACCAGTCTGGCTCCAAGGAGACCCCATGTCTGCTGTAGGCAAACTACGAAGTGACTGACTCACTGGGTGAATCACAACAGCCTATCTATGTCTGGATATGACAATGCAGGCGTAATTAACACTGCTGTGCACTATCTATAGTTGGGATCTTCAGCCCTAGACTTGGAAAAGGCCCTCCACAGCCCAGCTTCCTTGTAACAAAGATGAAAAGCTAAGAGAAATGTTCCTCCCTTCTAAATCAATGCCCCTAATTTCAGCTTGGAGGATGTAAAAAAGGGAAAAGTTGGTACCTTGTGGAAGTCACAGACTCAACAGCAAAAGTGCTCCCTTCTGAATCCTCCCCATCTCCTCTCACACTCTGACTCTCTTAAAGTTCTACCCCAGATCTTCACATCCACAATTAATCAGTAATTACCATGTACCTCCTATGGGCCTGGAAATATGCTATCTGTTGTTGAATATAGCATAAAAGCATTTTTGGTCAGCTTGCCACCCTAAAAAACCCACAAAAACAACCAAAAATATCTAAAAATAAGGAGAAAAATCTCCCACTTCTACAAAACATGGGCAGTGGCACAACCACAAACTACACACCCTGAGGGCCAACCTGTCAGGCACTGTGCAATCTGGACTAAAGTAACTGCCTATGTGCACAGTTTCTCAGACATCAGGTGGGATAAAGACATCCCCTACTAGAAGTGAAGGTCATAGCCAATGATCTTTGAACTGAAACCATGTGTTCTTATCATGAGGACAGATGATAAGAGATGCAGGGAATGTTCCTGAACCGTCATAGTGCAATATTACAAAACTGGAGAAAGGAGAAGGAGCTCAGAGTGAAAGCATGTCATCTTGCCTTTTCAATGGGATGATCCAGCCTCTTATCCAAGGGAAATAGCCAGACATGAAGCAGAGTGGAGGGAAGAGAGGAAACAGTGATGGGCAGAGAACTGTGAGCCTGTGATCCAAATGGCTTTGCTGTTAGCTATACTATCCTCTATATACCGAAAAACACAGGGAAATTGTGTCCCTAGGCAAAAGGGGAATGTCACTTTGGGGAGGGAGAAAGTTTTCAAGACAAGAAACCCTAAGGGGGCAGTGGGTATCCATGACTTACTCCACCACTGCTATCCCTTCAATGTTACCCCCAATACCCCTTCTCTACACACACACACACACACACACACACACACATACACACCAGGACCAGGAGTAAGGTGAGGCAAGCAAGGAGACCAGGGAAACCCTGAAAGTCTGTTGTTTTTAAATTTTGCACCCCAGGCACCTTGCTTGCCTCACCCTAATCCCAGTTCTGACACACAAATGTATCAGTTTGTCAGTAAACAATTGGTTCTATTCAAAAATGAAAAATGAATAGGGAAAAGAAAGAAGAGGAAGGTAAGAGACAAATAGCTCTCCTTGGTTTCATAGAAAAGGTAGGCAAAATTATCTGAAGGAGAGGGGGGAGTATAAGCCCAAAGAAAAAAACAGTTCAAAGAAGAGCTTGTTCAATTATAGAAGAATATCATATGCAAGTAAGCAGAGCTCAGGAAATAAATGGAAGAGAAAAATAAAAACATCTCAGAGATAGATGCTACACAAGAAGAAATTAAGAAAATGGAATAAGCAGAACTGAAAATATCCTCAGGGACATAATAAATAGGAAATTAAACAAAATGAGGGACACAATTGAGAAAATTAAACAAAATGAGATGGAAAGAAATAATACAATTAAAATGTCTAGAAAAAGTGATAGATATGGAAGACAGACCAAAAAAATTAACATACACATAATATTTCTTGAAGAAAGAACAGAATAAATGGAACAGAAGAAAACATACAAAGATATCCTAGAAAAATAAATAAATTTTCTTGAACTAGATCCTTCCACCTACAAATTATAAGACTACAACATGTAGCTGTATAAACAGTACCAGTATGATCAATGGCAGTATATACCCTGGCAAAGTTACTGATTGCCATTAAAAAATAACAAACATTATTTAAATCTGGGTATAAATACCAGGTAACTAATCAGGTGGACCCCAGATTTCTCCACAAAATTTCTTAATTCTAGAAAACAGTGATGAAATATTTATAGTCTTGAGAATAAGTTTGAGCCAAGAACTTTATATACAGCCAATTTTTTCTTCAAGAGCTAAAACAAAAGCAAAAGAGAAATATCTTCAAGTGGGCAAGAACTTGGAAACTCCATAACCCATGAAGACCTAAAAAAGGAAAAAAGAATGAAAAACTGGGAATTCCCTGGCAGTCCAGTGGTTAGGACTCGGCACTTTCAGGTTTGATCCCTGGTCGGGGAACTCAGATCCCGCAAGCCATATCGCACAACCAAAAAAAACTTAATTTAATTTAAAAAATTAAAAAACTACTAGAAGGTAAAATTCAGTCAACACAAAAGTGAACCAAAATAAATTACTTTGGAAATGACAGGTGGTAAACACTGAATCAATGTGTACATAGAACTATGCTTAAACAAAATATGTATCCCCAAAATCTTGAAAATAAAAAAATTATAATATGAGTAATTTAAAAAACTGCCATAGAGGTGAAAGTTGGAGGGAGGAAGTGTGCTAATTTTGTAATCTTCAGAGCAAGGAGTCAACAGATACTGTCTAAAATTTAAATCTGTAGTTTTAAAAAGTCACTACATTCTCTCTATCCTCTTAGCAGGATTCCTTGAGAGCCACTTTGCCTTACAGTGAAAAATTATCTTAATTTCAGCAATACTTCATTTTAATTCAGTTTCTTCTTTTTTATTAAATTAAAATGAAAATGCATATCACGTTCAAGTAGCACACCTAGAATAACCCTGTTTTCCTTTTTTTTTTTTTCTTGGAGTACAGTTGCTTTACAATGTTGTGTTAGTTTCGGGTGTAGAGCAAAGTGAATCAGCTATACATATACATATATCCCCTCCTTTTTGGATTTCCTTCCCATTTAGGTCACCACACAGCACTGAATAGAGTTCCCTGTGCTATAGAGCAGGGCTCTCATTAGCTATCTATTTTATACATAGTAGTGTATATATGTCAATCCCAATCTCCCAATTCATCCCACCACCCCCCTTCCCCCACCTTGGTGTCCATACGATTGTTCTCTATGTCTGTGTCTCTATTTCTGCTTTGCAAATAGGTTCATCTGTACTATTTTTCTAGATTCCACATATATGCATTAATATATAGTATTAATTTTTCTCTTTCTGACTTACTTCACTCTGTATGACACTTTCTAGGTCCATACATGTCTGTGCAAATGGCACAATTTTGTTCCTTCTTATGGATGAGTAACATTCCATTGTACATATGAACCACATCTTCTTTATCCATTCCTCTGTTGATGGACATTTAGTTGCCTCCACGTTGGCTATTGTAAATAGAAACAGTGCTGCAGTGAACACTAGGGTGCATGTTTTTTGAATTATGGTTTTCTCTGGGTATATGCCTGGTAGTGGGATTGCTGGGTCATAAGTTACTTTTAGTTTTTTAAGGAACCTACATACTGTTCTCCATAGCGGCTATATCAATTCACATTCCCACCAAAAGTGTAAGAGGGTTCTCTTTTCTCCACACCCTCTCCAGCATTTATTGTTTGCAGATTTTTTGATGATGGCCATTCTGTCCTGTGTGAGGTGACATCTCATTGTAGTTTTGATCTACATTTCTCTAATAATTAGTGATGCTGAGCATCTTTTCAAGTGCCTCTTGGCCATCTGTATGTCTTCTTTGGAGAAATATCTGTTTAGGTTTTCTGCCCGTTTTTCGATTGGGTTCTTTGCTTTCTTGAGATTGAGCTGCATGAGCTTTTTGTATATTTTGGAGATTAATCCCTTGTCAGTTGCTTTGTTTGCAAATATTTTCTCCCATTCTGAGGGTTGTCTTTTCGTCTTGTTTATGGTTTCCTTTGCTGTGCCAAAGCTTTTAAGTTTAATTAGGTCCCATTTGTTTATTTTTGTTTTTATTTTCATTACTCTAGGAGCGGGTTAAAAACGATCTTGCTTTCATCGGTATCTTTCTTTCATCGGTATCTTATAGTTTTCTAAGTACAGATCTTTTGTCTCCTTAGGTAGGAAAATAGCCCTGTTTTTCTATAAGTATTTATATCTCTGTGTATCTATCTTTCTAATATACAAAGAAAGGTGTCTAAAATAACCATAGGTTATTTCTGGGTGGAGAAATTGAAGAAGATATTTAATTTCAGTTTTGTACTTTTCAGCATTGTTTGATTTTTTAATGGTGAGCAAGAATTTCTTTTTTTAGAGATAATGTCAATATTCTTTATATGATCAGGTACAGAGAGAAGGAAACAGGAGGAGGAGAAAAAAGAAGGGAGGAAGGTGTGAAAAGAGGAAATTTTCACTGCATACACTCAAGCCATGTGTGGCCTTTGAGGGAAACAAGACTAACACACATTGAACAATTAGTGAGGAAGTGCTGAACATGCTGCTGCCAATAAGAACTGCCCTGGAGATTCACTAAAGGAAAACTTCATTTGGGATGGAATCCTAGGCAGAACAGCAATAGTGATGGGCAAGAAGTGAGTTTGGCCCAGAGTCCTGCTGCTACGTTCTCACCAGCAAAGAGCCCAGGAGTGCTTGTGCACTTATCTCTCTCTTCCCCAACAAAATACAGCCAATTCTACTTCTCCTTCCTTTTGCTCTGATAAGGGGTGCCAATGGGAAACAATGTATGCTTGTGTTGCTCACTCCTTCCCTTGAAATATGCATTTGGTTAGCTTTTTGGTGGACATCGTGCCTTAATATAAAGGGGAAATTATAAAGGTGAGAATTTCTCAAACCATTGCTAGGCAGTGGCAGGGACTTTCTTGTCAAGGGAATTTCAGCTGAATTAAGTTCCTCAGGCTAGTACTTGTCAATTGTTTGTCCAGACCATCCTACCAGAAACAAAACTCTTTATTTCAATGTGGGAATTTTTGATGGCATGGTTCTGACATGAGGACATTTGTGACTTTCCCTCCATCCTGAGATATTACTCCACACCTGAGCAGTTCAGGAGAGGATGAGCTGCAGGAATGGGATAAGCCCGTGACTGGAAAAGGATCCAGGATACAGTCTGGCATAGAGATGGAATGGGGTATCTGTTACACATATTGTATAGTGATTTCTTTTTAAGATGGAAGTTTAACATTTTTTTAAAGGTAACCCTCTGCCCATTCAAGAGATAAGTAATTGACTCTTCATGCTTAAATGGCTTTCTGCATCTCTCTGCCTGTGTTGGCAGTCTCTGACTGTGGGAGAATCTTTGCAGGCTAGAAGTTGCCCCAGGAGGGACCCTCAATGAATGAGTGGTATGAGTCAGTGAATAAATACTCTGCAGTAGGAGGGTTCTGAGATGTGTTCCACAGTCCTTCAGAAGCCCCCCAGAAGGACTGAGACCCAATTCCTCATAGCCCCAGTCCACTCATTACTGAACTTTTCATTGGTTTTCCTCCTTTCTTTGTCTCACATCCCCACCATCTCACAGTGCTTTCTGGGACCACATCCCAAAGAAATTACTGGTACTCAAAACATTTATCTTAGGTTCAGTTTTTGGCAGAAGCCACCTATATTAGTCAGCTCAGACTGCTGTAACAAAATACCACAGACTGGGTGGCTTAAACAATAGAAATTAATTTTCTCACAGTCCTAGAGGCTAGAAGTCCAAGATCATGGTGTTGTGAGGGTTGGTTTCTAGTGAAGCCTCTCTTCCCGGCTTGTAGATGGACACCTTCTTGCTGTATCCTCACATGACCTCTTCTCTGTGTACAGACACAGAGAGAGGGAGAAAGATCTGATATCTCTTCCTCTTCTTATAAGGACACCAGTCCTATTGGATTAAGGCCCTTACCCTTATGATTCATTTAATCTTTATGACCTTCTCACAGGCTCTGTTTCCAAATACAGTCATATTGGGAGCTTAAGCTTCAAGATATGAATTGGGGGAAGGGGAAGACACAATTCAGTCTATAACGACATTTCCAGGAGGGAGACATCAGTTCCACTTTGCTTCCCCAGGGACTCTCCATCACAAATGTGAAAGGTGCTTAACCTGAGTCAATAAAAGGATGGGTAAGTTGTCCCACTGTCTGGCTACAGGCTTAACAAGTTTCAACAGGTGTTACCATCAGCACTGCAGGCAAAGCTTCAGAATGGCAGGGCATCACGGCTTGGAGGTTTCCAGCTCTTCTTACCAGCTCAGTTGAGATGAGTAGTATCCAAGTAGTGGCAGTGGTAGGAAGTGTAGGATCTCAACATACTCTCACAGAAGACAGGAGCTAGCAATTTCTCAAAAGAAATCTCATGGCCTTAAAAGTCAAGCTACAGACTTACGTTTGAATCCAAACCCCAGATATCCAATGAATGGAAGATATTGTTTAAAAAATTACTTATGGTCCATATATTTTTGTCCCTAAGTGACAGAACCATAGTTTCCTCTTTTGCAAAATAGTAAAAGTAATACTGAATTGCAGGGTTGTGATGAATAAATGAGACTGAAGATGCAGAATGCTTAGCCCAGGGCCTGGCACTCCACAAATATGAGCATCCTTCTTCCTCCCCAGGAAACCGGGACCTATACTGGTCCACTCGGTATATCATTCACACGTATTTTACTACTGTCATTATTAGTTTATAAGAACCACCTCCAGGTTCTTGTGTCTCCAATCAAATATTGTTAAGTGAAAAAAAAATTCTCTCTTTTCATTGGACTTCTTAAGCTTTCTGAGTTTAACCAATGTGAAATTTTGGATGCACTAAGAATTTTCTGCTCTGTTTTTTTTTTTTTTTTTTTTTTCTAGTACACAGGCCTCTCGCTGTTGTGGCCTCTCCCGTTGTGGAGCACAGGCTCCAGACGCACAGGCTCAGCGGCCATGGCTCACGGGCCCAGCTGCTCCGCGGCATGTGGGATCTTCCCAGACCGGGGCACGAACCCGTGTCCCCTGCATCGGCAGGCGGACTCTCAACCACTGCGCCACCAGGGAAGCCCTCTGTTTTTTTTTTAACATCTTTATTGGAGTATAACTGCTTTACAGGGTTCTGTTAATTCCTGCTGTACAGCAAAGTGAATCATCTATATGCATACATATATCCCCATATCCCCTCCCTTTTGCGTCTCCCTTCCACCCTCCCTATCCCACCCCTCTAGGTGGTCACAAAGCACTGAGCTGATCTCCCTGTGCTATGCGCTGCTTCCCACTAGCTATCTATTTTACGTTTGGTAGTGTATATATGTCCATGCCACTCTCTCACTTCGTCCCAGCTTCCCCTTCCCCTTCCCTGAGTCCTTCCCCTCCCTCTAGTCCTTGTGAGACTTAATTCAACAAGGACTAGAAGGAAATGCATGTTAAAATGTGTGGAAGGGCCTCCCTGGTGGCACAGTGGTTGAGAGTCCGCCTGTCGATGCAGGCGACACGGGTTCGTGCCCCGGTCCGGGAAGATCCCACATGCCGCAGAGCGGCTGGGCCCGTGAGCCATGGCCACTGAGCCTGCGCGTCCGGAGCCTGTGCTCCACGACGGGAGAGGCCACAACAGGGAGAGGCCCACATACCGAAAAAAAAAAAAAAAAAAAACGTGGAAAATCTATGTGACACTAAAGAGGATCACAGAGTCAAGCTAAACACGGGAGCCAAACTTTTAAAAAATTCTGATTGTGCGTCCATAAGCTAAAATGCAGCTGAACAAGTAGATATTAAAGAAAGCAGCAAACCCAGGCACAGTCCTGCTTCCTATATGAAGTGGGTAAATATTAAAAAGACACTGGGAGGTCATAGTTTAGAATCACTGCATAGCAGGCTAAGAATAGGGAAGGAGAAATGGAAGTCAAGGACAGAAGGAAGGAAGAGAAGGAAGGATTAAATCAGTAACAGAACAAACCAAGCCTACTTTCCTCTACAAATACCATTTCTGCCAAGAGAATAGAGGACGCTAATAGTGTTCCATCTTCAATAATCCACCTAACAACAACCTCTAGTGTAGCTACTGTAATGATTTATGCAGTAATTAGCAGAAACCCTCCTTATCTATATTATCTAATGTGGATTTGCAGAAAAGAACATAATGTAAAAACCCTGAAATAAGAAAATTCTAAGAGACATAAGCACACACCCAAAGCTACTATTGGACATAGAGGAGTAAAAAGAAACAATTGTTCTTTCCTGACGTCAGAATGTGGCAGGTTTAACACGAAAAGGGAAGTTATCTGTGGATTTGTCCTGTTTTGTTTTGTTTTGTTTCGATGATAACATCTGCTGAGAGACTTTTAAAAATGGAAGGAAGAGCTACAGCAGATCTAGCAGAGACAAAATGAAAAGCTGTCTTTCCTGAATCCCAAACAGCAGCAGATAAAAAGGAGAGAGTAAACGAAAAGGTCATCTCACACTCGTGGCCTTCTGGGTTTGGGGTTTTCCTTTTTCCTTTGGCCACTACCCTGCCATCCATTTCCATGTTGTTTTTCTTGTTGAATCAAAAGTGATTATTTTCCAGAAGCTCTGCTTGTTTAGGTCATGGGAATTGGAGGTTGTTATCATTGTTGTTACATTTGGGATGATTTTCCAGAGTAACAACAAAGTCTACAATGTTTATGAATTTATTTTCTAGTTTGATCTTTCTATCACCTTTACTCTTCCAGATGGGTTTCAATTGCATCTGTATGCCTCCCCTGTTGTTTATGAAAGTACACCTAATGTTCGTTATCCAAGGCTGCCCTGCATTAACCTCATAGAATTATATGAGCAGAGAAATTTTAAAGCATAAGAGACACAGAGTTTTTCTTAAGTCTTATTAATCATATTTTGAAAGGGATAAATGTCTTGACAAACTAGTCTGATTATCTGGTCAAGTAAAAGGAAGGTCTTCAAATCATCAGACAAAATGTATTCAATTTACATCTATAGTGTGTCTAAAACTATACCCAGGCACCGTAAGGGACGGGGCATTTTTAAAATACAAGACTTGGTCCTTGCTCCTACACAGTTTAAAATTTAACTGAAACAATTTAGAGAGCCATGAAAAGGCAAGCAAGAGGATGAGAGGTCTCAGGAGGAACAGAAATGCCAGTAAGACCTTGAACTCTTAGGATTCGTAGAGAGGTAGACAAGGGACTCCAGCCTGGGAATAGCAAGATTAAAGACATGTGGGAGGGTTGCTTTGAGAATTTTCAGGAACACTGAGTAAGCCTAAGAGGAAGCAAGCAGAGAAAGCCAATTAACATGTTAAAAGGGAGTTTCAATTATTTCAACTCTAAGAAGGGGTCATTTTTCTGCTCATTACGGCATCAAATGCTCTGACTAGATGAGGTATTTTTCCCCATTTATCTCAAGTTCTATTTCCTTTAATGCACAACTTTTTTGGTAGTAAACTAAATACAAGATCTGAAGTAGTGCTTCTCCATAACCGAAGTATGACCTCTTTCCTACAGAAACCACATGTTAGCAGCACATGTTCCTCACACCACCTGCCCACCCTACTGTCAGCCTAGTAATAGTTGGGTGCAGGGAAGGGCTCAGAAAGCATGAGGGCCATATGGGCTGGGTTTGACTTTTTCTGTTTGGGGGGTTTGGTGGGATTTTTCTGTTAGTAGTTTATATAGAGATAATGTTCTATTAATTACTTAACTTCCACTCCTTTGGAAATGGAAATAGTGCTAAAAAGCCACACCTGTAAAACTCTGGGTTCTGCTGTTTAATTTTGAAATTTCCCTTTAATTCTCCTCCTTCAATTGGACCAATGTTCAGGTAAAGCTGTGAAACAACCTGAAGACAAATAAAAGGGAAGACAAATAACAATAGGTACCATTTACTAGTATCTTTCATATGTCAGATCTCTGCCAAGGACTTTACCTGCATTATCTCATTTAATCCTTCCCACCATGCTAGGAGGTCGGCATTATAATCCCCACTTTATAAATAGGGAAACCGACAGGTTGAGCAGTTTCCCAAAGTCACGTTCTAGTGAGTGATGGAGCTAGAATTCAAGGCCTAGGACTGCCCTTAACTACCATGCAAATTTCAATATGGAATGTGGAGAAAGTGAAAGGGAAGAAGGGCTACAGAAGAGAACAACTGAAAAGATGGTACTGGTGTCAAAATGACTGATCTATCAGTCTGAAGCAAGAAGGTAGCTGAAGAAGTACCAGGATTAAAGACTTTAAAACTGATGAGAGAAACAGAACTGATGAGCAATACCTAGAGAGTTAATATTTGGTCTCAGCTATAAGTACTCTGAGCCATTAAAATGCAAATCAAAACCACGAGATAAAAAAAACAACCCACGAGATACCACCTCATACCTGTCATAATGGCTATTATCAAAAAGACAACAAATAACAAATGTTGGCAAGGAGGTGGAGAAAAGGAAAGCCTGTTGGTGGGAATGTAAATTGGTGCAGTCACTATGGAAAACAGTATGGAGTTTCCTCAAAAAATTAAAAATATAACTACTCTACAGTCTAGCAATTCCACTCCTGGGTATTTATCCAAAGGAAGAGAAAACACTAGCTTGAAAAGATATAAGCACCCCCATGTTTATTGCAGCATTATTTACAATAGCCAAGATATGGAAATACACAAGTTCCCACTGAGGGATGAATGAATAAGAAAAATGTGGCATATACATACAGTGGAATATCATTCAGCCATAAAAAAAAATGAAATCTTGCCATTTACAACAACATGGATGGATCTTGAGGGCATTATGCTAAGTGAAATAAGTCAGATGGAGAAAGACAAATACTGTTATCAACTCACTTATATGTGGAATCTAAAAAACCTGAACTCATAGAAACAGAGAACACATTGGTGATGCCAGAGGCAATCTAGGGTAGGAGAAATGTGTGAAGAGAGTCAAAAGGTACAAACGTACAATTATAAAATAATCAAGTCATGGGGATACAATGTACAGCATGGTGACTGTATTGCATATTTGAAAGTTGCTAAGAGAATAGATCTTAAAAGTTCTCATCATAGAACTTTGCTGGTGGTCCGGAGGGTAAGACTCAGTGCTCCCAGTGCAGGGGGCCTGGGTTCGATCCCTGGTCAGGGAACTAGATCCCACATGCATGCTGCAACTAAGACCCAGTGCAGCCAAAAATAAATAAATAAATATTTTTAAAAAGTTCTTATCATAAGAAAAAAAATTTGTAACTATATGAGGTGACAGATGTTAACTGGACTTATTCTCTATTTTTACCATCAATTATCTGTGTGGGCTCTGCTCTGCATGGATATAGTCAAAATGAAAAAAAGTGACCTTCTCAGAAAAGCCAAAGATTAGAAGCTCCAGAGGTGGTGCCCAAGAAGGAGAAATGGTCTCTAGTTTTATACTTTCTTATGAGGAAATAATATCAACAGAAGAACCAAGGAGTAGAGGAATAAGCTCTCTCAACAATATCATGCTTATCTGCAAAGCACACTATCTGGAACATTTTGTCATTTTTTTAGACCACCAGTGTTGAGAAAAGACTATTTAGAAAGACAATAATTTAAATGTAACAGGATCTTTTTTTGTAGGCTAGACCAGGATTTGTGTTGGACCAGTATCTGGATTTAGGCAACACTCCTGGAAGTACTTAGGATCTTCCCTAAGACCCTAAAAAATTGTCTTTCAGCATCACAGGATGTTCAGGGACATGCAAGACATGGAAAGGACTCAAACTGTGACAACAGCGATATTTAGGTACATTAGAAATATGTCTTCTGGAAAAGTCCAGGGAAAAGTAGATGTCAGGAAAGGACAGCCAAGTGCCCAAAGAAAAGCACTGTAAATAAGGAGAGTATCTGGGATGGTAGATGAGAAGCAGCACAAGACCTGAGTATCCAAAGCTGAAATGCTGACTGGTCCAGAGCAAGGAGATGCACGACACCTTTTAAAACTCAGTCTCTTGATGGTGCCTAAGCCCTTAAACCCAAGCAAAAGGAATTCACTAAACAACACCTGGGCATCTTTGTCTCTTGCGATCCAAGACTCAGAATTTAAGCACAATCCATAATCCTACATATCTGCTCTCGTCACTAGTTTGTTCAAGCCTCAGGGAAACTCTTCTCATCTCTCATCCTGTCTTTGAAAGAAATGACAACTGTGTCCACATGCCATGAAGGTTTGTGGGCTATGCCCCTGCCAACTTCACAGACTGACAACGCTTCAGAGCACAGGGATGATGTGAGCAGCAAAAAGTACTTAAGGCAGGGAAAAACATATTAAATAATGTGTCACAATCATCCCCAATATTATGAATATAATGGATTCTTGCATAATGAAGTATCATTTCCCGTTACTACTGAGCATCCACTGTCTTCCTTCTCTTCACGTCTCAAATTGGGGTTCTAGAGGCATTCACAAATCAGCACACCACTTACAGCAGTTGCATATGCAAGATGAGAAACGTTCTTCAATATTAAATAGTTCACATTACTCTTAAATTATACATACATAAGTTTATCTTTAAAACTATGCATAAAGATCTAGAAAAAACATGCATGAAGCAAAATATCTTTTTTTTTTTTTCCTCTGCAGTACGCGGGCCTCTCACTGTTGTGGCCTCTCCCGTTGCGGAGCACAGGCTCCAGACGCGCAAGCTCAGCGGCCATGGCTCACGGGCCCAGCCACTCCGCGGCATGTGGGATCCTCCCGGACCCGGGCACGAACCCATGTCCCCTGCATCGGCAGGCGGACTCTCAACCACTGCGCCACCAGGGAAGCCCCAAAATATCTTTTTTTTTTACATTGGCAACTAGATGGACATTGAACCCTAGAAGTAGTAATAGCTGTATTTTTATAGGTATATTTAAATTATTTAATTTATATTCAGAAAATTAAAATACCAGCTTTATTTTTTAAATTGATTAAAATTTATGATATTCATTAATTCCCATTTGAATTTTACCTCTTAATTTCAATAGATCTTTAATATTTCAGAAGAAAAAAAGAACCATTTGGAAAATATGAAAAGATTTTATTTTTCAATGTTTATATTTACCTTAATTTGTTTTAAAAAAGTGTGTTCAAATTTAGTACACTATAAATAAAATTATTTTTTTCATACTTTAGATCATCAAGGTTGAAAACAAGATAAAATCATGGTAGAAATACAAAATGGAGTTCAGAAAAGTAAAAAGATTGTAATTTAAAAAATAGAAATTTCATTTTAATGAAGGGACATTTGTCAAGAAAGAAGGATAAGATATATTAAAAAAAAAAACACAAAATTTTTTTTAATGTGCAAAACTGTATCAGCACGATCCTAAGCCACTCTGCTGTACGAATTGCCACTTGGCCACTGGAGAGCTTGTAACATAATTGAAACAGATGTATCTCTTGAAGTCTGTTTATGAGACAGTCTAATTATCTCCCACATACCCATGTGCCCAAGAAGGAGAGAGCTGGGCTCTAGAAGGAGAGGACACTTTCCTGTTGACCAAAGGGTGAAATGAACAGCTTGGGTCAGCAGCAGCAGAATTCCAGACCATGGCAACTCAGAGGATAAACACTCCAGGTCACTAGAGGTCAAGGGCAAGTTGTGCATGCCAAGCAGAGAGGCAGCAGCCAACTTACAGGACCAGAAGGGCCCAGACAGCCAGCTTCTGCCCTCTCTTCCTCTGTCTTCTGGAGGATTCCCTGAGTGACACAGTAGCCATAACAAATCAGGGCCTGCCTCTCAGAAGAAGTTGTCATTGACCCACCAAATGAGAGGACTACTACTGTGAAAGTCACCTCTACCGGGGGACTTCCACAAGCTGGTGGAATCTAAGAAATATTCAGCTTCTATTGATACAAATGAAAGTATTTTATATGAATATTATTAAGTAACAATATCCCAAGGCCAGCCCTTAAGTAATATAAAACTTAGAAATAAAGACATTATTAAGGGCTTCCCTGGTGGCACAGTGGTTAAGAATCCGCCTGCCAATGCAGGGGACATGGGTTCGAGCCCTGGTCCGGGAAGACCCCCACATGCCGCGGAGCAACTAAGCCTGTGCACTACAACTACTGAGCCTGCATTCTAGAGCCAGCGAGCCACAACTACTGGGTCCACAAGCCACAACTGCTGCAGCCTGCGCGCTTAGAGCCCGTGCTCCACAACAAGAGAAGCCACCACAATGAGAAGCTCGCGCACGGCAACGAAGAGTAGCCCTCGCTTGCTGCAACTAGAGAAAGCCCACGTGCAGCAACGAAGACCCAACTCAGCCAATAAATGAATAAATAAATAAAAAGACATTATTAAGCAAGACTAATCCATTTAAAAAATTTCCCTGAATACAATAAAATACTATTTTGAGATATATATTTAAAAATCTGGGATTTTCAGCTTCTTTTGTCTCACACTTTAACTACCTAATACAACATATGAGGTACTTTAAGAAACCAAAAAGTCTCAGAGATAACTTGGTGAACTTTAGGTTGGCTAGTTTCTTTAAGACATAATTGATATGTTATAGTCTTCTACGCCATAAATGTCATAGGTACCACTGAATAAACATACTTGAAAGAGAGGCTCTCTGTTCTAAATCAAGCATAGCAAAGAAAATGTGTTCGGAAAGGATTCTTTTTCTAAGAACTATAGAACTTATTATTATCAGCTTTTTTCTGGGGAGAGGATTCCATTCTTTTACAATTGTCAACATTTCCTTGAAAACAAATGGGAGTTTCTCTCTCTGCTTGGGATATTTGTCACCAAAGGACAATTTTACTGAAGAACTTATCTCTCCAGTCATTGGTGAAAATGTGAGAACTTTCCAGAAGAACATGTCCTGTAAGTCTCCCATCGGGAGGAACCTCTAATGCCCTCAACCACATTCAAATCTTTCCAGTGACTAAATTTCTATGCAGGAGGCAGTCTTCCCAGATTGGTCCACTCGAGGCAGATGAGGGGAACTGAGGCATAATGTAATGGAATTGTCTGAATGGTTAATATTTCTCTCTGCTACTTAGGGAGCTTTTCTTCAGACCATTTAAATAGGCATAATATTCACCACACATGTTAGCTGTCCTAGAACTATTTTAAAAAGACTCTTCCAACTGACCTCTTTTAAACAAATCACGCCTCTCTCTGCAGTTGGAGAAGCAGTCCACACTCAAATACCAGTTTCCCACTTGGAACACACAGGCTGGGGAATTTTCCCATTCATCTCTTCATTTTGTTGGCTCTCTTATGTTAGCTATGTCTCTCACTAAGCTATTTTGAGGGCAAGATCTTAATGATCTAGCAATCCCACTCCTGGGTATATATCCGGAAAAGATGAAAATCGTAATTCGAAAAGGTACATGCACCCCAATGTTCATAGCAGCACTACTTACAATAGCCAAGACATGGAAACAATCCAAGTGTCCATCAACAGACAACTGGCTTAAGAAGATGTGGTACATATATACAATGGAATATCACTTAGCCTTAAAAAGGAACAAAGTTGGGTCATTTGGAGAGACGTGGATGGACCTAGAGAGTGTCATACAGAGTGAAGTAAGTCAGAAAGAGAAAAACAAATATCATATATTAACACATATATGTGGAGCCTAGAAGAATGGTATAGATGATCTTATTTGCAAAGCAGAAATAGAGACACAGACATAGAGAACAAACGTATGGATAGCAAGGGGGGTAGTGGGCGGTGAGAGGAACTGGGAGACTGGGATTGACACATATACATTACTGATACTATGTATAAAATAGACAGCTAATGAGAACATTCTATATGGCACAAAAAAATCTACTTAATGCACTGTGGCGACCTAAATGGAAAGGAAATCCAAAAAAGAGGGGATATATTCATTTTGCTATACAGTGTAAACTAATACAACATTGTAAAGCAACTATACTCCAACAAAATTTAATAAAAATAACCTATAATAGAAAATAATCTGAAAAAAAATATTTATAACTGAATCACATTGCTATACACCTGAAACTAACACAATATTGTAAATCAACTATGCTTCAATAAAAAAAATTAAAATAAAATAAATTAATTGATTAAATAAAGCCATTAAAAGCCAGTATTTAATGAGCATTCACTATATGTCTGACATTGGGCTATAAGCTATGCATGAATTATCTCATTTAATCCTTTTGCAACACTGTGAGTTTGGATCTGTTAATATGCTCATTTTTCAGATGGAGGTGCTGAGGTTTAGAGAGATTAAATAAACTGCTCCAAAAATCTGATACCAGAATCCAGACTCTGAAGTATTTAATTGCATTATTTCTAAGAGACATATTTTTTCACATTTAAATATCTCTGGAATTGCTGGGATATCTGACAACGTAAAATTTATTACAATTAAAACTGGCAGTGGTTTTCTTCCTTAATGGTACTTAAAATAACACTGTGCCTCACAACCTATGGCATCTCCATTTCTCTGACCTATTTTAGTCATTTTTAATTTCCGTCTTAGTCATATTTAATTCTCCCATAGAACCTGACCCCATCCCAGTACAGGGTAGACATTCAGTAATTCCTTGCTTATCCTCCTCATTTACTCCTCTTTTCCCCCCAGTTTTACTGAGATATAACTGATATATAATATTGTATTAGTTTAATGTATACAACATAATGATTTGATATATGTTTATACCGCAAAATGATTACCACAATAAGTTTAGTTAACATCCATCAGTTCACAATAGGGCTCCCCAATGTGCCTGCCCCTTCAGGGTGATTCCAGGTCTCTCTTTCCATTGACCAAGTTGCCCTGTGATTTCAGGGTAAAAGGTTGGACATCCCTAGTAGCTTATTATACTAGCTTGTGAACTGGCACAAGAATGACTAGTGTGTAGTCATACTTATAATTCAGACCCCAGAAAATTTCATACACATCATACAGCTCAGACAAAAATGACAAAATAACTGGGTGACATGTTGTCTGTAGATCAAATGAGCTTGTCACACCTGCATCTGCTCTTCTCACGAAGCAATGGAGACCACATGGTATGGTGGTCTCCATCACCAGTTATACTCAGCACCCACATGTGTCTCCCACATGGGCAAATATCCCACACCCATCAGTGCTTGCAGCTCCCTAACACCGTCCTTTCAAACAGACCTGAGCAGCATCTTTTCTGGTCCCACAGAAACCTCCCAGACGCCCCGCCACTCTTTCCTTTATATACCACTGATGATAGCTTTGGTAGAATTCATATAACTTTGTTCTTAGAAAGAAAGCTAGACAAAAAATCCAAGTGTAAATATAATGAGAATGACCTGGAGTACCCCTCATTTACATATCATAAAAATGTCTGAGGGACAAACAAGAATCATACTAATTTTTAAAATAAGACTGCAATGTTTACCTAGAGTACGGGAGTAATCGCACCGAAGTGAGTTGAAGCCAAGACATAAACTTCCGGTGGTGCCGGAAGGAAATCTGCCATGTATGTGGGCCGTTCACTTTCCGGCCCTGGGCCTATGAGGCTTTAAAAGCAGGCAACACACATACACCCCAGCACCTCCAAACTATCTGTCTAAATTTGCATTTATGGAGTTTGTTTTCAGGTGAAACTTCTGCCCAAACCTAAAGACAAGCAAGCAAGTCAACTAAATGAAAACAGTAAAAAAGTAAAGAGGAAACAGCTCCTGAGGGGAGAATGAACAGGATTCGACCTCATTTAAATAAATTTCAATCACCTATTGTGGCTCTGCAGGCCTACCGGGGCATCCTCTAGTGCATGTGGTGGGTAAAATGGCGTAGAGTGGAGCCAGCCTTCATTTGCCCTCTATGCCTATCACCCTCCTGGCTCATTATTTGAAGCTCTCCCCTTCCTCCAAATTCTTGAGACTTGCAGTCCTCACCTGTCTCCTTACTGGCCCCTTTTTGCTCTAATTTACTTGGTTGACTTAATACAATTCACATTTTCCATCTTCAACAACACCCCCATCCCTTCCTGTCCCCCCCAAAAGTACACTACACCTTCAGAGCCTGAAATGTTCTATTTTTCCTGCCACATCTTCCCTACCTACCTGAAATGTTCTATTTTTCCTGCCACATCTTCCCTTCCCTCTCCACCTTTGTCAGGAAAGCCACTAATACTTCAGAGCCAGGAGACGCAAATGCCGAGACCTTGCCGTATACTCACAGTAGGCTAAATATATCCCAATCTGCAAATATAAACAACCCATCAGTCACCCATGAGACTCGGAGGCGCATGAGCTACCACAATCTGCTGACATTGAAGTCTGAACCACAGGGCAGCCTGAGTGAACTGGGGACTTGAGGTCAGCTTGGAAGGGCAGCCACACTTGGAATCCCCATGGCTGCCCACAGTTCCAGATGAAGTTCCCTCCAGCAGTCCCAAGAACACATGCTGAAGTCTCAACCCAGGATCCAATGGGCTTCTGAATTAGTCAGGGCTCTCTAGAGAAACAGAACCAATAGGACGTATATACATAGATTTATTTTAAGTGATTGGCGCAAGTGATCGTAGGGCCTGGTAAGTCTAAATTGTGCAGGGCAGACTAGCAGGCTGGAAACTCCAGCAGAGTTGATGTTATAGTCTTGAGTTCAAAGGCAGACTGGAAGCTGAATTCCTTCCTCTTCCAGGAACCTCAGTCTTTTCTCTGAAGGCCTTCAACTGATTAGATGAGGCCCACCCATACTATGGAGGGTAATCTGCCTTATTCAAAGTCTACTGATTTAAATGCTAATCATATTTGAAAAATACCTGCACAGCAACATCTAGATTCACATTTGACCAAACAATCATGGCCTAGCCAAGTTGACACATAAAATTAACCACCACAGGTTCCAAGAAGCCTGGTCTCTTCCCAGGAAGCTCCAAGTACTATCCCCTCTTCTCCAGGCCACTTAGCCTGGGAGCTGATCCAGCCTCCATAAGAACAAAGTCACACACACACACACACCCCATAGTCTTATCCCAAACATCGGTGAAGGATCCCAAAGGCCCAGAGACTTCTTAGTCACCCCAGATTCCAAGGGCAAGTCTCTCCTCTCCAGAGCACAACACGCTGTCTGAACATGGAGTGTGGGGTTCTCATTCCCTACACCCTTGCATAGATCTTAACAGAACCCCGTCACCCCACCAAAAGAATTGAACTGGGCAGTTGATAGAGTCACAAAATCCACCTGTCACATACTTCTAGACTGTGTCTCTTGAACATCCAAACAGAACACTCTTAATTATTTATTCTTAAATTACATTCTTAATTACTCAGAGATCTCTAGACTGGTATCATTTTACTTAAAAATTGGGCATCTTTAGTATGTCAACATTTATACACATCAGGAAATGTGTTCATTTAATCTCTAAGCTTACTCTTAATTTCAGAAATAGACCAATTCCCTACTGTTTTTGGTAACAGAAATGATAGCAGTGAGAAAACACACATATAAGAAGATACATCCCAGACTCAGAGGCCATGTGAATTTGGTCCCTGAAGCCACAAAGTAAGTCAGGAGGCAGAGATCACCGAAAACAAAACAAGGGGAAAGTCTGTAGAGCACTCACTTCCCTACGGTTGGCGTCACTTCTATACACAGAGGCTTTGTAAAGCATTCTGGAGACCAAGGGAGAGGAATGTCATTCAGCAGAGTGAAAAACAAAATATGAACCACGGCATCACCACCAGGGAGAAGATTTTCCAAATACCTCTTCATTTTCTGGCAAGACAATTTCAAGCAACTGTAACATCCTAAAATAAGTTACTGCAGATCCTAGTATCATTGTAGAAATGAAATTAGTTCCTCTATTCTTAGTACAATAGATTATTCAAATAGTAATGGACGGCTGCTGCCAGTGCCCAAAGAGCCTTGCATTCAAGGAGGAAGTGGCCACAATTTCTGCTTCATGCTGGTCTGCTCCCTCCCCTAAGAGGGAAGCGGAGCAGTGCGATCTGCTGATCTAATCTGCCTTGTTATCGTCATCGGTAGTTAACATTTATTGAGCGTCAGTGGTACGTAAGCGTCTGGCAGAGACTAAAGCTACTCAGTGGGCCCCTTGGCCTGGTTTCAGCCCCAAAATGTCAAAAAGACCAACCACCAAAAATCCATAGCAAGAGGGAGCAGACTTGCCTCATCGGACAGAGAGTTGCCTGATTACACAACAGGAAGAAGAAGTGGCCAGAAAAGAAGTTGAAAGAGGAAAGCAGATTTTTGGAAATGTGTCATTTCTTTCCTTCACCCGTTGGCCTCTTTGGTAGGGCTTTTGTAACGAAAGGATAATTATTTACAGAAATGGTTCACAGCCTGCCAGAGAGAAGATCAGAAAAATATTAAAGATTTCTTGTTGAACAGAGGAGGTTTTGATTTCTGAAGAATGACAAAGTTCTTCTCCACTCAAGTTGTAGTCAGTCTGGGAAAACCGAACATTTACAGTTGCCCTGGTGCCACAAGTTGAATCTGGCATACAGAGAAAATGTCCTCATACCAAACAGGAAAGTGTGCATACCTGTTTTCTAGTAGGTCATGTGGGCCTGAGTCAAATTCTTGGTATACTAGTCATGTGACTTTAAACAACTCACAACTTCTGTGTCAGTCTCCTCATTTGTAAAACAGAGATGACAATGAAACCAATGTGAAAGGGTTGTTGTGAGGATCAAGTGAAATAACACATGTAAAACTGTACTAACTCTGTAACTAGCACAGTACTTGGCGCACAGTAGGTACTCAAAAAATATTAACTATAATGTGAGAGCACTTTGCAAACATCGAGTAGGACACAAATGCCAGTTACCTTGTATGACATAAATGGTTACAGAATCATCTTTTAATTGCTTCCAAATAACATGTTTCCTTTCTGTAAACAGACCCACATGGTAAAAGGTGTCTTGTGATGGTGAGTTTCCTGTCTGGCTAGAGGCCGAGTTAAGAGGGAGGTGCCCTCCAGAGCTGAGGAGGAAGGTGAGGGAAGAGGTGCTAGTTCCAACCTCCCCCTCTTTCATTTTAACGGAGCTGGAGAGCCTGGACCCCTGGAAAGTTCTTCTGTTGTTCGTGCAGCCACATTTTTCATCTTGCTACGCAATATTATCACTTTAAAACATTTGAGAGTCAACTGACAGAAAGGGTCTCTCCTGGCAGCATTCGACTGGGGAGGAATGAGGCATTCCCCAGCCCTCACCATTTTTCCCTTTCCCCTCCTCTACTCATACCCTGCAATGGAGCTCTGGATCTCTGCACAGAGCTGCCATTCCTGTACATGGGACGCAGCCTAGTGTGATGCTGAAATGTCAGCCAGGGTCAGACGACATGAATTCAAATGCCGTGTGACTTTGAGAAAGTTACCTTACCTCTCTGTACCTCAATTTCCTCATCTGTTAAATGCAGATAACGGAAATGCTTACATCAAAGGTTTGTTGTGAGTATTAAACGTGATAACATATGTAAAAAATAGGTGATCAATAAACATTAGCTATTAGAATCACCATCTTCATCATCATCATTATTGCACACATTCCTCACTCCTCTCAGAACATCCACCCACAAGCTTGACAGTCATCCTCTCTGTGAAAGTACTAAATCATCTTCTATGGCAACTGGTGACACTAAGTGAGAGGAGACTAAGAGGACAAATGTAGAGGGGCCACAAATGCATTACCAGCGGTCTGAATTAGAATAGTTCACCATCATGAAAGACGGCAAGCCCTGTGTGGAGAGTTGAGCGGGGAATGAAATAGGATATCCTTGAAGTCACTAAGGTTTAATATCTAGTACAAGGTTACATTCTTTAGGAATGACTCATCTGTGCTTCAGGGCTACCGCCTGGTTTCACAGATGAGAAAAGTAGGGCCCTGGAGTAAATGAGTTGCCCAGAAGTTCACAACAGACACTAGAACCCAGGTCTCCTGACATCTAGTCCAGCACTCTTCCATGACTTCCATGACTCTCCCTTGTACTGACAAGTTGTACAAACTCTGACCCCAGGTTGAGAGGGAGGGAAAGGCAGGCTCAGGGCTGGAGCCTCACTCATTGGGGACCATCCCAGCTGCATCTACCAGTAAGTTGACCTTCTTCCTGTCCTGTCCTTACTTCCTTATTGGTCAATTCCTCTTCCTCTCCCAGGTCCCAGCCAGGCTTGCAAGAAGATACAGCATGAACATGGCTAAAGCAATAAAATGCAGGTTCCCAGGTTCAAAGCCCTTCTCCGGCCCCTCTCCTGTCTTCCTTACTCCCCCACACTTCCTCTGTGTTCTCGTCCTTTCCATCTAGGCCCTGTGACCACTAGCCCTATAGACTCTCCCTTGGAGCCCTTCTTTCCCTGCTTCCCTTCCCTTCTACTCTCACACACTGCAGGAAATGCCTTTCTTTGCCCTTCCATCCAGCCACCTGGCTATCCCCCCCTCCTGTAAGTCTCAACTGCGGCCTCCCTAGCTCAGCATCTTTCTGAATCACTCCCACCCGCTGTCGGATGGGATTCAAGAGCCACCCTTCCTGGTTCCCACGTGTGTATTTCTATCTTTGCATCCTTGCACTTACCACACTTTTTACAGTTTGCTTCCCTGGTACCTAGAGCCCTTTGAGGGCAGTGACCATCTGCTTTCACATCCCTGGGACATAGCATAGTGCCTGATCCAATACTAGGTTCTTAATAAGTATTGGTTTGAATGAATGTAACACAAGTAAAGCTCTCCCAGCTATGCCATTAGGTACAACTGCCCCTGTTTGCATGTCAGTGACTTAAAACCCTTTCACGAGTTCCTTAACTGATGAAATAAGCAGTGGTGTTATTTTCTGTTCTGATTCTGATTTTCATACCTCCTTTCATGAGACGTCCCCTCACTTCTTTTTCTCTCTTCCAAAATCTACAATTTCAAAATTAACCTCTCAACTTAAGAGGTTAAAACGGACTTGATGTCACAGGGGTTGCACAAATTGTGGAATCCTTGACTAAGCAGGAAATACAGTTCTTGCAATGACAGACACACCAAACTAATGGTAGAGAGGTCTCACTGCATTCAATACACATGCTATAGCTGAAGGAAGGTGTCCTGGAAAACCACACCTCCACGCTCAGGGTCACTTACTCACTTCTTGCCACCCAAGAAGCTTACGAGGTGCCCCTGGTGCATTCCTTCTTCTCAGTTTCCTACTTAACCCCTTTCTCCTCAAACCTCCAGCCCCGCCTCCTTATTCTCACCCTCAGCTGCTGTGATCTTGCTTGCCCTTTCACTGGAAAGAGAATCCACCCAAAGGGAACTCCCACAAGCTTGCACCTCGGCACACATACCTCACGCATCCACACCTGCGCCTTTGGACTCTCCTCCTCTATCCTGGAAAAGGCTAACGCTTCCACCTGTGCACTTGATCCCAACCCTTCTTGCCTCTTCTAGGACATTTCTTCAGCTCTTCTCCCCAATCTCATGCAGCATTAATTTTTTCTTCTTACGCTGAGTACATCCATCAGAAAACATGCTCTCTCCCACTCACCTGACAAAAAAAAAAAAAAAAAAGAAAACAAAAGCCTCTCTCCCTAGCTACTTCCACATTTTCTCCTTCCCTTTATAGCAATGCTCCCCAGGAACTGTCATGAGAAGTGTTTTCAACTTAATGCTCTCTGTTGTGACTTGAATCTACTCCAGTCATACTTTTACCCTCAAAACTCCATCAAGATCCCAAGCCCCCTCCGCATTGCTAAAGCTATGGTCCAAACTCTGTCTTCATCTTACTGATATTTCAGCAGCATTCGAGGCAGGTGATAACTCTATTTTTCTGTCACCTCCCTCTCTGACTTTAAGGACCCCTCACTCTCCTGGATTTTCTCCTACCTGTCTGGACACACCATCCTGATCTTCTTTTCTGGTTCCTCTTCATCTCTCAAATCTCTAAATGTTGGTATATCCCAAGCTCAGACCCCAAATTCTCTATCTATACTCACTCCCTTGATAATCTTATTTAGATTTATAGCTTGAAATACCGTTTTCATGTTGGCCATTTCCAAAGATGTCTAATTAGCATCTTCAGCTTATCATGTCTAAACCTGAACTCCTTTTTTTTTTTTTACATCTTTATTGGAGTATAATTGCTTTACAATGGTGTGTTAGTTTCTGCTTTATAACAAAGTGAATCAGTTATATGTATACATATGTTCCCATATCTCTTCCCTCTTGCGTCTCCCTCCCTCCCACCCTCCCTCTCCCACCCATCTAGGTGGTCACAAAACACCGAGCTGACCTTCCTGTGCTATGCGGCTGCTTCCCACTAGCTATCTATTTTACGTTTGGTAGTGTACATATGTCCATGCCACTCTCGCTTTGTCACAGCTTACCCTTCCCCCTCCCCATATCCTCAAGTCCATTCTCTAGTAGGTCTGTGTCTTTATTCCTGTCTTATCCCTAGGTTCTTCATGACATTTTTTTCCCTTAGATTCCATATATAAATGTGTTAGCATACCGTATTTGTCTTTCTCTTTCTGACTTACTTCACTCTGTATGACAGACTCTAGGTCCATCCACCTCATTACAAATAGCTCAATTTGGTTTCTTTTTATGGCTGAGTAATATTCCATTGTATAGATGTGCCACATCATCTTTATCCATTCATTCGATGATGGACACTTATGTTGCTTCCATGTCCTGGCTATTGTAAACAGTGCTGCAATGAACATTGTGGTACATGACTCTTTTTGAATTATGGTTTTCTCAGGGTATATGTCCAGTAGTGGGATTGCTGGGTCATATGGAAGTTCTATTTGTAGTTTTTTACGGAACTCTTGATACATACCCCCAAATTAGCTCATTTGACGCTAACTGCAACTCAGTTCTTTCAGGTGCTCCGTCAGAAACTCTTGGAGTCATCTTCAGCTCCTTTTTCTCTTTACCCTACAGCAGCTCTGTCGGCAAATCCTGTTGACTCCACTCATGTTCTGCCTTCCTCAGAATCTTCTATTATTATTAAAAAGCTCTAAGCCTTACACAACTACAGAAATTCAAAAGGAACCACAGATGCTGTCAAGAATGCCAGAGAACACAGACGACCCCAAGAAAGAGCCACAACTCTGCCTGACCCTCAGAGCCCTCCTCACTCCTTGCCTCCCGACACTTCTGCCCTACCCACTTGTTAGCTAATAACATTGCTTAATTTTTTGTTTTGAAATATTTACAGATTCACAGGAAGTTGCAAAGAAAGTACAGAGATCCCACGTATTTTTTTATCCACTTTCCATCGATGTTACATCTTACGTAACTATCGCACATTATCAAAACCAGGAAATTGACATCCGTGTGTATGTATTGCTCCATGCATTTAATCATATATGTAGATTCCTGTAACAACCACTGCAATCAGGAGACAGAACTATTCCATCATGAAAATGAAATTTCTCATGCTACCCCTTTATACTATCTACTTCCCCTCACCCTTAACCTCTGCAAATCACTAATCTGTTTTCCATCTCTCTGATTTTTGTCATTTCTTTAATGTCATACAAATGGAGCCATATCGTGTGTGACCCTTTGAGACAGGCTTGTTTTCACTCAGCGTAATACCCTTGAGGTCCTTAGAAGTTATTGTGTGTATCAACAATTTGTTCCTTTTTTATTGCTAAGTAGTATTTTGTGGTATGGACGTTCCACAGTTGTTTAACCACTCACTTGCTGAAGGATGTTTTGGTTGTTTCCAGTTTTTTTTTACTATTGCAAATGAAGCTGCTATGAATAACCCTGTACTGGTTTTTGTGTGAACATAAGCATTTATTTCTCAGAGATGATTGCCCAGGACTGCAATTGCTGGGTTATATGGTAAATGTACGTTTAGGGTTTTATGCTCATTTGTTCTTTTTGTTTTGTTTTAGAAACTGCCTAACTATTTTCTCGAGTGGCTGTACCATTTTACATTCCAAGACTTTTCCAGAATCCTACCACTTCTCACTACTAGGAGACTACCCTGATCCGAGTTGATGTCCTCTCTCCCCTGGATCACTTTAATAGCACCGTAACTGCTGCCTCTACTTGGTGTTCTCTCCCTACTCCTTCTATCTACTTTTCAATCCAGCAACCAGAGTGATCCTGGTGAAATGAAATTCAGGTTGGGTTACTCTCTTGCCTGAGACCATACAATAGCTTCTCATGCCACCCTGAGAAAAGTCAAATCCCTGACCATGACCTAGATAGTGTGCCTATCCTCTGACTCTGTTTCCCATTGCTCTCCCCATCACTCACTCCTCTCCAGCTATGACAACAGCTCCCTTGACCTGCCCTACACTCTTGTCGACTTCACATTTGCGGTTCCCTCTGCCTGGAACGCCTTCCCACATATCCCATTCCCAGACTCCTCAGAACTTTATTCAAACATCCCTCTCAGGGAGGCTTCCCTAGCCACCCTACCTCCCTACCAAACCTCCTCCCCTGTTTTGTTCTTCTCCTTAGTACATTATCACCTCCTAACACGTCACATGCTTTACTTACCTTATTACCTCTCACCCTTCACTAGAATGCAAAAGCACCCTGAAGGCAGAGATTTGTGTCTGTTTTGTTCACTGCTGAATCCCCAGTGTCTAGAATAATTCCCGGCACATAATAGATGCTCAACGAACAGGTTTTAAGTGAATGGATGGATAGGTGAGTCAACAATCACTAACTACAAAAATGTGATTGCCAGCATTTCATATTTGTACACAACATCCCTGGGTGGAATGCCATTCACAGCACATTGAAATGGAGGCCAGAACAAAGCATCGAGACCACTTAAAAATGTTCCCAGGAAATAATGACAAATACATATTTGTAAATGGGCTCATCAGTACTGCACTGGGCCACCCTGCTAGAGTCTTGGCATTTCTGTGTCACTAGAACAAAACTCTGGAACTGTCCCAGTTCTGAAGAGTCACATTGGTACACACAGCTCAGGAAGCTGAACAGCAAATCAGAAGTTTAGTCCCTGATAACCTGGACAACAAGGACACATACAGTTCACATCACCCTTTGGTTGTCGATCCAAACACAAAGATGGAATCCTTCACTCCTTCAATGACTGCTTCTCAAAGCCTAAAAGAACAAAATCTCACCTCATTACCCACTGCATTACACTTTGGAACCAACCTTATACTTGGTAAGAGATAAAATTTAACCAAAACACAAAGAGTTCACAGTGGGTAGAAGAAAGTTCAAAGCCAATGAAAAGAGCCTCTATAGACTGACAGGTAGCAAGGCATGGCATGGACATGCTAGAAAAAAATTCGGAGGCTGATTTATACTTACTGATATCAATTGCTAGTTTTTTGAGTGTTTCCTCTGCAAACAGCCAGCAATTCTATAGCACATATTACATACCAAGGACTATTCTAAACAGCTTACTAACTCAATCAGCACCCCCAGCCCAAGACAACACTAGGAGGCAGATACTATAATGAGCCTCAGATTACAGAAAGTTTCACTAATGTGTCCAAAGACACACAGCCGATGAGTGAGGCCCCCTGGACTTGAACCTGGGCAGCCTGGCTCTGGAATTCGTGTTCTTCACTTTGCGTCTCCATTTGGTGCTAATGTCTCTGCTAAAATGTTACCCTCATTATCTCATTGAGTGTTTAAAACCACACCAAGCGGTAAGAGAAGGGGAAACCGAAGCTTAGAGAGGTGAACTAAGAAGCCTGGGAAGTGGCAGCGAGGGTTTCAAACTCAAGTCGGCCTGACTCTTAATATCCATCTGCGCGGCCTCTTCCAGCCCCTACTACCTTTTCCTATGCGGTTCCCCTGGTGGAGGGTAGGTTGCTGTCCCTTGGCTACCCACCCTCACCGCCCTCTGTCCAGACCGCAAGCCTCCACACACACAAATTAACCTCTCCTTCCTGCACATTTCCCTCAGTTCTGTAGGAAAGGAAATGTGACTCGTGTCTCACTGAGGCTTTCCTTTGAATGAAGTCTGCTACTTAACTCAAATGAAGTTTTTTTTTTTTTTTTTTTTGTGGTACGCGGGCCTCTCACCATTGTGGCCTCTCCCGCTGCGGAGCCTGTGCTCCAGACGTGCAGGCTCAGCGGCCATGGCTCACGGGCCCAGCCGCTCCGCGGCATGTGGGATCTTCCTGGACCGGGGCACGAACCCGCGTCCCCTGCATCGGCAGGCGGACTCTCAACCACTGCGCCACCAGGGAAGGCCCCTCAAATGAAGTTTTTATCGGTCTGGCTTCAGACACTAAGGTAAGAATCTCAGAGAGCATTATGGACATATTTTTGACCAAGAAGGTCTCTTCCTGATAGGCCATAAATCATATCCCCTGAGCAGTCATCTAGATCTATAAGGAAAGCTGGCCAAACCACAGGAGGCCACATACTGGTTGTGTGAGCTCTGACAAGTCATATCATCTCTGTGCCTCAGTTTCCCATGTGCAAAAATATACCTACCTCGTGGGGTGTGAGAGGATTCCTTGAGCTATATACAGTGCTTAGAATAGCAGTGCTTAGAAAAGTTCCTGGCACAAGGTAAGTGCTGTGTAAGTGTTTGCTATTGTTACCACGATTATTAAATGCCTGGCTCACTGCCCTGGCACGGAGCGAGGAGATGGGCTCCCTATCTCTTCATTCCCAAAGTCCTCTCAATCTAGAAATACTTTCTGCCACGGGTTTTCAAGTAAAACTTGCTTTCTGCCTCGTGAAGTGGAGAATTTGGGCTGATTTAATAATACTTGCTATTTATATAGTGTTTTTCTTCCTTGAAAGACCTCTGCGCAACCAACAGTTCTTTCCATGACCCTGAACAAAGAAAGATTCTTTAATGGGAAATTTGTGAAAGAAATGTCGTGGGCCTCCTTTTCAGAAATGGCTGAGCTAGTCAAAGTCTGCTTACTGTGAGAAACATGACACAAACTACCACAAAACAAGAACTTGCAGGTTACAAGAAAATGCCCTTTGTTCAAATGCAAAAAAAAAAAAAACTCTTTTACATTTATCGGCATTTGAGAGTAAATTTGCATTATTCTGAACGCTTTGCATGCTGCTTCTTAGGCTTCTTTTAAAAGAAATTTAAGAGAAGGAAAAGAAAAGAGAACAGCACAATAAAAAAAAAAAAAGCATCCTTTCCTTATCTAACTCCCTCAGTGGACATTTAGCAGAATTAGACTGCTAAGCAATGTTATCCCATTTCTTTGCACAATCCACTGACAATTTTCACCTCCTTTGTTGGAACCTTCTACGTTTCCTCCCTCTTCTTCAGTGTACTGTTCATCTTCCTCATTCAGAATCTATTATTTCCCAATCCCTGAATTTTAAATTAGTCACACTTAACTCTTTCCTTACTTTGTGCACTAAGTTCTGAAACAGGCAGGAAATGCATTCTGCTTCCTACAACTTCAGAAACATCTGAATACACACTTCCATAATAATTCACCGCAGTAACTCACAACATTGCAACTTCAAATGAAAGGATTTGCTCAGGAAGTTATGAAAGAAATCAGATAAATGGTTAAACACTACATGGTCAGAGATGAAGGGGTTTTCCTAAGTAGGGTATCATAAGGCACTCTGCTTCCTGTGAGCCTGAGGACAAGAGCTCCAGTCCTCCGAGGCAAACCATCTATGTCTAGCCAACAGTGACTCCCCCCTTTTACCAATCTGATTAAAAGATCAGCTTCTGTACCCACGTGGCTTTCCTTTCCAGATGTCTGGCCTGTATTTGGCATAAAAGACATTGGGCTATTCACAGGTGGGAGCCCTGTGATTCTGCCCCATGGGTAAGACATGCCTGGCTGAGGGCCTCATCTAGAATGACAACTCAGTGGGGTCGGTCTGCAGCCACATCTCCCCCATGTCAATGGCTCTCACACATGCCTTTGACTGTAACCTCTGTCTGCAAACAGTGCAACCATTGCTTTGACTTCTGATTACCACACAGCCTGTTCACAGGCACAGGTAAGAGCTGTGTCCGAATAAGCAGAGTGCTGTTGTATTTTCTTCATTAGATTGAAGGATTCAGTTACCTAATTATGGGTGTCCTTAAGTCCATGGTGGCCAGGTTTATACAGTTGAGTAGGATTTGTGTTGCTGGGAAAACATACACTCGTTGTGCATTTTATCCCTGTAGCTTTGCTTGGTTCCAAGAATTCTCTGTTTTTGTTTTTTTTTTTGGTGGTACGCGGGCCTCTCACTGTTGTGGCCTCTCCCGTTGCGGAGCACAGGCTCCGGACGAGCAGGCTCAGCGGCCATGGCTCATGGGCCCAGCCGCTCCGCGGCATGTGGGATCTTCCCGCACCGGGACGCGAACCCGTGTCCCCTGCATCAGCAGGTGGACTCTCAACCACTGCGCCACCAGGGAAGCCCCAAGAATTCTCTTTGAAGTCAGTGCTCTTCAGTTCAGATGATTAGCACCTGACTTTAATAAGGTCAGAGCCATCAATCTATTCATTTGTCAGTTATTGTCACTCAGTTCCATGTCACAGACTATACTAGTCCTAGTCGATTGACTCAGAAATGATGGTAGGTTACCAAGAAGACCAACTTATGAAAATGCGGCCAGATCAGCACAAATCCACCATCCTAAGAGATGAAACAATTCAAGCATCTATCCCACCGAAAAGAAATGGGTCATTGCCCTGTGAAAACAGCTGCACTGAATATAGAAGTGTTCCATTAAGAGTGCCATTCACCCAGTGTTTATGTACACAGCTCCAAGCCAGCACCTGTATTAATACCTAATGTCTGTAATTAATATCTACAGTGTCAAAAGATGAGAGTCTAAGGTTCACACAATTAAGGACATCACCACAACCAAAGCCTTCATGGATTTTCTCTATGGTCTAAAAGCATAAAATGCAATGAAATTGGCTTTGCCTCCAGAGTAATTGTGGCAAAGTTTAGAATGCCATCAGAATGTATTACATCAGTAAACTGAGCATGAAGGCCGATCACCAATATAGATCATTTTTAACAAAAAACATAAAGAGCCGGAAGTCGGTATTTCCCATATCAAAACAGCCGGAAGTGAATGTTCTGGCCCAAGGGCAGGGCTCACTGTGTCTCAAGCGTAGATATATCCCCGTCAATGAAGACGAATTAATAGAGCTCCTTTTGCCAAATGCCAGGGATTAGTCAAATCACACAACTAACTCTCCTGGTTCTAAATAGAATACCTGTGGCTTGTCCATAGGGATAAGATGCACTCATCTGCTGATACCAGCACTCATATATTAACTAAGTTCAACAAATAAGCCTTAACCACCTAATTCAGGCTTGAATTCCAGACAGCCATTGATCAAAGAATTATATAAATACATATAAACTCCCATCTGTGATAAATACTATGTGTGAAAGGTTTCTAGTCCTAAAAGAGCAGAAAATAATCAGAACATATCAGTATTGTGATTATACTGATCAAGCGGAGATAAATATAATATTTAATTTTCAGAATTCTTGTGGAGATTAAGTTTGATATATACAAAAACATATTTTTAAACGATACATACTTAGATAAAAATATGGATCATTTTACTATAGTGGATAGACTATGTTGCAATAATAAGTAGTAAATAAAATCTCAGTAACTAAATACATAAAAGGTTTATTTCTTACTCGGGCAAAATCACTGGCAAGTCTGGAAGCTCTCCAGGGCAGTTCCCTTCAAGCAGAGAATCAGGAATCCAGTCCACTTGCATCCTGGGGCTCCAACATCGCAAGATGTGGCTTCTAGATCATGGTGGCAACAAAGACCCTCAGAGCAAGGGATCGCAGAGTCATGCACTGGTTCTTAAATGCTCCATCTTCCCACAAGGGCACTAGCAAATGTCAGGGAGACATGACTATTCAGTAAATAGTTCTGCTATGAGTGGGAAAAGCATGGTTATTGAACAAGTTATCCAACTTTTTCTGAGACCATTTTCTCATTGATCAAGTGGAAAAGGTGATTCACGCTATCTCACAAGGCTAGAGAATTAATGTGAAGAACTTATATACCGCAAGGAGCCATAGAAAAGGCTGTTACTGCTCTGTCTACCACAATCACCAATGACACCAACACCAAGGGGAAGAATAAAAACTGAGTTGAAGAATGATAGGCCTGGACTACTTTCTGTTGACGGAACAGGCCAGCCAGCCTGGCACCTAAGAATTGACAGTATCCTAAATCATGTTATTTGCAGGTAGAGTAGGGGAGTGAAAACAGCACTGAAGAAAACCGGTGCAGACCCTGGCCCTCTCCGCTAACCTCCTGGAAAGCACAATTTGGTTTCTGGGTCACTGCACATTTACCTAATTTTCTTACTGGGCTAGTCTAAAACTGTCTAATTGTTAAGAGACCCAGTTTTTTTGTTTTTTTTTAAGAAGGCTAAATATACCTCGTTGCCTAAGTACTTTCTCATCCTGAATCATATAATCCTGGGTCAGAGATGAGGTATATTACTTGTTTAGCTGGCATTATTATTCCCTATTTGACCATTATAGAGCCAATGGTCCTGATCTAAATTCCAGACCCTTCTTTACCTGACTAAAAACCAAGAAACCAATAAAGAAGCAATTCCTGGTTATCATTACGGCTCCCAGTTGTCTTTGCTCAGATGGAAACTCAGGTGGTATTTATCTATTTGAAAAATATTGTGCTTATTTATACTCTCTTAAGCAACCATCCTCAGCACCAATATGTCTGCTAAATATGCTCCCTTTATTGCTTTGGTGATAGATTCGACAGTTAGGTACACAGCATGACAAATGTATATCTTCTTCATCATGGGTTTTAGTCCTCTATTTGCTCGTGCAGGCTAGTCACAGCTAGAGTGAAGAAAGCAGTGTGCTGTAACATTAAAGGCAATACCAAAAGCAGAAAAAGGATAGTTCTATAAAAAAAGGATATTTCTATAAATATTTCTATAAAAAAAGGTGAAAGAGAATGAAAGGAAAGTAATTGACTGTAAGAAAAACGTCTCAGAGGTTCCAAAAATCAAAGATTAAAAAAAAAAATCCAAACGCTTGGGAGATTAATTTAACCACTACAAAAAGATGATTCTGAGAGAAACAACCTACAAGACCAACTGAAAAATAGATGGCTGTTTCAGAAAATAGAATAAAATTGGAAATGCTGAGAAGGTAGAAAGGATATGGTAGACAAAACGGCACTTATTTAAGAAGGTTGATAGCCAGAAATGTATGTTACTATTAAATAGTGTGGTGACCCAAAGCAAATAAAATACCCCAGTAACATTACATTTCTGTTGTCTATTAAGAGAAGTTATAGGATCTTGGGGGCTTTCCCTCAAAAATAAACTTTGAGAAATCACACAAAGGAAAGCGATTCACTACATGACCTTGTAGAGATTCATTCTTAACTAAGTAGTCGAGTGTCTTTTTTTAGCTTGTTTCATGAAAATTGTCTATGCATTAATATTACATCATATTATGAAAATAAATACATTGGGATGTTTCGAAAGGTGCTTGCGGGGCTTCCCTGGTGGCGCAGTGGTTGAGAGTCCGCCTGCAAATGCAGGGGACACGGGTTCGCGCCCTGGAAGATCCCACATGCCGTGGAGTGGCTGGGCCCATGAGCCATGGCTGCTGAGCCTGCGCGTCCGGAGCATGTGCTCCGCAACAGGAGAGGCCACAACAGTGAGAGGCCCACATACCGCAAAAAAAAAAAAAAAAAGGTGCTTGCGCATCTGTGTTTATGTGTGTATGTTCTGCGGGAGGTGTGACTACAGGTGGGTGATTGCTTGTATGTGTACGGTACGTTTACTTATGTCTGCGTGACTTGAGTGTGCCCACATGTGGTTGTGCGTGATGTGTGTGGTCGTGCATATGAATGCTGTGTAAGTGTGTGGCCTGTGTGTGTGAATGTGTGACAGGGTATATGAGTGTAGGTGACTCTATGCATGAGTGTCTGTGGGAGGTGTAATTGTGAATATATGCAACTCTGTGTGAATGTGGATGTACATGGGTGTATGTGTTTGTACGTATGTAAGTATGCGTGTATGAGTGTATATGTGAGTGTGATGTGAGTGTGCGTGTGTGTGCACATGGGCACATGTAAGCATAAGGAAGAGCTGTTACTAACAGTAGATCACTTCTAATAACCCCAACGGTAAGGTGTTTCCATGGCTTAGAAGGAGACAAAGAGTAGAGATATTTAGGGGCTAAGCAGCATAGCAACTTGCTTCTTATGAGATCCCTTAGACCAGAACCACATCAGTGCTGAGTCATTTCCTAAATGGTCCCCTAGAGGCTGAGGCCTGCTTTCCTCACTGCCCCATTCACTGCTCTTTTTATCCCCATTAGCTTGAGAAGGCAAACACCAGCAGTAGCCCTTATTTGCTGCTAACCAGGTCCTTCTCATTTCTAGGCCTCCTCTGTGAAGAAGGTGCCAGGCTCCACCTGTTCATGCCTGCCCATGACGCCTTCCAAGCCCTGATTACAAACACTTTCATTCAAGAAAGCCTCCCTATCCAGCGCTCCCTCACACTGATCTCTCCCTCAGCCCTTAAGAATAGCATTTATCATTTTGAATTACAGATTAAATTGAATTAACTGTACAAAGAGATGAAATCACGTGGCTATCTGCCCAGGGTGATTATAATTATAATAGTTAACTTTTATTGAGAACTTACTATGTGCCTGGCATTCTGACAAATAAGCCTTTTATATACATCTCAATTAATCGTCACAACATGCCTTTGACATAGCTACAAACATGACTTCCATTTTAAAAATGAGGAAAGTGAAATCCAGACGGTTTAAGTAACTTGTCCAAAGCTTTTTTTCTGTCTACGTTCTCTGCTGTTCATATCGATTATGTTCTATTGATCTGTTCTCGAATTCACAGATTTTATCCTGTCTTTTCCACTCTACTATTGAGCCCACCCAATGAGTTTTTACATTGGTTATTGTATTATTTTTTTGGTTCTATAATTTCCTTTCAGTTCCTTTTTAATATTTTCTATTTTATTTCCTGAAATTTCATAATTTTCCATTTGTTTCAAGAGAATTTGTAATTCCTTGGGAAGCACTTTTAGAAGGCTGTTGTCAGATCATTTCAAAATCCGATTCATCTTGGTATTGGCATTTGTTGACTGTCTTTTCAAATTCGTGTTCTGATCTTTCTGGTTCTTGGTATCAGTGATTTCTATTGTTCTCTGAGCATTTTGGATATAGTAGTAGGAGACTCTTGATCTTATTTTATCTTATTTTTAGCAGACAGCCCCCCTAGTGAGGTGTACTGCAAGAGTGTATATGTTCAAGTTCCCCCTGGGCCCTGCCAACACCAACTTGGCAAGAGCAGGGCACTGACTCACCCTGCCTCACTGCAGATGGGGTTCCTAGTCAGCTCCCCCTTCTGCCCTATTGATGTCTTCCTGGTGAAAGTGGGGCACCAGCTCCCACCTTGCTGGGCTCTGCTGCCACCAGGGGAGGGGAGGGAGTGGGGCGTAGTGCCAGCAAGCCCTGCCTCAAACCTAATTCTGTCTTGCTGCTACCGAATCGGAGCCGGTGGAGGCTCAGCTCCCCACTGGGTCCCGCTGAGCCCAGGGGAAAGTGGAGGGCCGACTAGTCCTGGCCTGTACCACCTCCTTAAGGTTCATTGCTGCCGGGTGAAGACGAAGACTCAGGTCAACACTGGGCCCTGCTGACACTATGCCAGCAGAATTGGTTCCACTGGGCAGGGCACCCCACTTGGTCCTGCCAACACCATCCGGTGGAAGAAGTGAAGCCCGCTTCTGCCGTGCACAGGAGAGAAGGTTAGCTTCCTGCTCAGCTCTGCTGACACCACCCTGTGGGGTTAAGGGAGAAGGCTGCCTGCCTGCTTCCACCCAGCCAGGGGGTAGAAGATAGAGCGGGCATCTTTCCACTGGTGTCTGTCACTTGGCTAGAGTGTTTTCAAATGTTCCTGATCCTTTGCTCAGGGAGAACAGGCTTTCCCTGGAGCTTTTTAGTCTGTGCCCGTTGGTGGCTCTGGCTTGGAGGCTTCTGCAGTGCCTGTACAGAATATATAGATGACAATAAGGTAACTCGGGGATGCACCACCGTGTCATTCCTCAAGGTCCCAAGGTCCAGTCAGCTCATTCTTCTTCCACCTCTCAGAGACTTCCTATGCTTTTTTGTCGTATCATGTCCAGAGATGTTCAGTTGTAATGGGGGGAACCTGGGAGAAATGGGGCTACTCCATCTCAGTGAAATAAGAACTATTCAAGTCTTATAAACTCAGAAATAGTAAGGCCAGAATTTGAACCCAGGAGGTCTAGTCATAGAAACTATTATTTTAATTGTCAAGCTAGCACTACTCATAATAAAATTTATATGTGTCTGAGTTTGCTAGGGCTGCCATAACAAAATACCATAGACTGGGTGGCTTAAGTGACAGACATTTATTTGCTCACAATTCTGGAGCCTAGAAGTCCACGATCAAGGTGTCAGCAGGGTAGGTTTCTTCTGAGGCCTCTCTGCTTGTCTTACAGATAGCTGCCTTATCACGTGTCTTCACATGGACTTCCTTCTGGATGTGTCTGTGTCCAAATGTTCTCTTTTCATAAGGCTAGTCACGTTGGATTAGGGCCCATACCAAGAACCTAAACCTCATCTTAATTACGTCTTTAAGACCCCATCTCCAAATACAGTTGCATGCTGAGGTACTGGGGGTTGGGACTTTAGCATATGAATTTGGGGCAGGGGACACAACTTAGCCCATAACAATGTATCAAATAATAATATAGTATATAAAAGAGTATATTACATAAAGGTAAGATATAATAAATGTATGTTATACATAATATGAGAAAAATAGCCTGAATGTACAGTTGGCTCTTGGCATCAGGGTGAATTGACCAATTTGCACAATTCGCACATTGGATGTTCTTTTTTTTTTGAATTTTTGAATTTATTTTCTTATACAGCAGGTTCTCATTAGTCATCAATTTTATACACATCAGTGTATACATGTCAATCCCAATCGCCCAATTCATCACACCACCACCTCACCCCATAGCCGCTTCCCCCCCTTGGTGTCCATACGTTTGTTCTCTACATCTGTGTCTCTATTTCCGCACTGCAAACCGGTTCATATGCACCATTTTTCTAGGTTCCACATACATGTGTTAATATACGATATTTGTTTTTCTCTTTCTGACTTACTTCACTCTGTATCACAGTCTCTAGATCCATCCACGTCTCAACAAATGACCCAATTTCGTTCCTTTCTATGGCTGAGTAATATTCCATTGTATATATGTACCATATCTTCTTTACCCATTCATCTGTCGATGGGCATTTAGGTTGCTTCCATGACCTAGCTATTGTAAATAGTGCTGCAATGAACATTGGGGTTCATGTGTCTTTTTGAATTATGGTTTTCTCTGGGTATATGCCCAGTAGTGGGATTGGTGGATCATGTGGTAATTCTATTTTTAGTTTTGTAAGGAACCTCCATACTGTTCTCCATAGTGGCTGTATCAATTTACATTCCCACCAACAGTGCAAGAGGGTTCCCTTTTCTCCACACCCTCACCAATTTTGTTGTTTGTAGATTTTCTGATGATGCCCATTCTAACTGGTGTGAGGTGATACCTCATGGTAGTTTTGATTTGCATTTCTCTAATAATTAATGATGTTGAGCAGCTTTTCATGTGCCTCTTGGCCACCTGTATGTCTTCTTTGGAGAAATGTCTAATTAGGTCTTCTGCCCATTTTTGGATTGGGTCGTTTGCTTCTTTAATATTGAGCTGCATGAGCTGTTGATATATTTTGGAGACTAATCCTTTGTCTGTTGATTCATTTGCAAATATTTTCTCCCATTCTGAGGGTTATCTTTCCATCCTGTTTATGGTTTCCTTTGCTGTGCAAAAGCTTTTAAGTTTCATTAGGTCCCATTTGTTTATTTTTATTTTTATTTCCATTACTCTAGGAGGTGGATCAAAACAGATCTTGCTGTGATTTATGGCAAAGAGTGTTCTTCCTATGTTTTCCTCTAAGAGTTTTATAGTGTCTGATCTTAAATTTAGGTCTCGAATCCATTTTGAGTTTATTATTGTGTATGGTGTTAGGGAATGTTCTAATTTCATTCTTTTACATATAGCTGTCCAGTTTTCCCAGCACCACTTATTGAAGAGACTATCTTTTTTCCATTGTATATCCTTGCCTCCTTTGTCATAGATTAGTTGACCATAGGTGCATGGGTTTATCTCTGGGCTTTCTATCTTGTTCCATTGATTTATGTTTCTGTTTTTGTGCCAGTACCATATTGTCTTGATAACTGTAGCTTTGTAGTATAGTCTGCAGTCAGGGAGTCTGATTCCTCCAGCTCCGTTTTTTTCCCTCGATACTGCTTTGGCTATACGGGGTATTTTGTGTCTCCATACAAATTTTAATATTTTTTGTTCTAGTTCCGTAAAAAATGCCATTGGTAATTTGATAGGGATTGTACTGAATCTGTAGATTGCTTTGGGTAGTATAGTCATTTTCACAATATTGATTCTTCCAATCCAAGAATATGGTATATCTCTCCATCGGTTGGTATCATCTTTAATTTCTTTCATCAGTGTCTTATAGTTTTCTGCATACAGGTCTTTTGTCTCCCTAGGTAGGTTTATTCCTAGGTATTTTATTCTTTTTGTTGCAATGGTAAATGGGAGTGTTTCCATAATTTCTCTTTCAGATTTTTCATCATTGGTGTATAGGAATGCAAGAGATTTCTGTACATTAATTTTGTATCTGGCAAGTTTACCAAATTCATTGATTAGCTCTAATAGTTTTCTGGTGACATTTTTAGGATTCTCTATGTACAGTATCATGTCATCTGCAGTGACAGTTTTACTTCTGCTTTTCCAATCTGGATTCCTTTTATTTCTTTTTCTTCTCTGATTGCCATGGCTAGGACTTCCAAAACTATGTTGAATAATAGTGGAAAGAGTGGACATCCTTGTCTTGTTCCTGATCTTAGAGGAAATGCTTTCAGTTTTTCACCATTGAGAATGATGTTTGCTGTGGCTTTGTCATATATGGCCTTTACTATGTTGAGGTACGTTCCCTCTATGCCCACTTTCTGAAGAGTTTTTATCATAAATGAGTGTTGAATTTTGTAGAAAGCTTTTTCTGCATCTATTGAGATGATCATATGGTTTTTATTCTTCAATTTGTTAATATGGTGTACCACATTGATTGATTTGCGTATATTGAAGAATCCTTGCATCCCTGGGATAAATCTCACTTGATCGTGGTTTATGACCCTTTTAATGTGTTGTTGGATTCTGTTTGCTCGTATTTTGTTGAGGATATTTGCATCTATATTCATCAGTGATATTGGTCTGTAATTTTCTTTTTTTGTAGTATCTTTTTCTGGTTTTGGTATCAGGGTGATGGTGGCCTCATAGAATGAGTTTGGGAGTGTTCCTTCCTCTGCAATTTTTTGGAAGAGTTTGAGAAGGATGGGTGTTAGCTCTTCTCTAAATGTTTGATAGAATTCACCTGTGAAGCCATCTGGTCCTGGACTTCTGTTTGTTGGAAGATTTTTTTTTTTTTTTGCTGTACGTGGGCCTCTCACTGTTGCGGCCTCTCCCGTTGCGGAGCACAGGCTCCAGACGCGCAGGCTCAGTGGCCATGGCTCATGGGCCCAGCTGCTCCGTGGCATGTGGGATCTTCCATGACTGGGGCACGAACCCATGTCCCCTGCATCGGCAGGCAGACTCCCAACCACGGCGCCACCAGGGAAGCCCTGTTGGAAGATTTTTAATCACAGTTTCAATTTCATTACTTGTGATTGGTCTGTGCATATTTTTTATTTCTTCCTGGTTCAGTCTTGGAAGGTTATACCTTTCTAAGAATTTGTCCATTTCTTCCAGGTTGTCCATTTTATTGGCATAGAGTTGTTTGTAGTAGTCTCTTAGGATGCTTCGCATTTTTGCGGTGTCTGTTGTAACTTCTACTTTTTCATTTCTGATTTTATTGATTTGAGTCGTCTCCCTCTTTTTCTTGATGAGTCTGGCTAATGGTTTATCAATTTTGTTTATCTTCTCAAAGAACCAGAGATTAGTTTTATTGATCCTTGCTATTGTTTTCTTTGTTTCTATTCCATTTATTTCTGCTCTGATCTTTATGATTTCTTTCCTTCTGCTAACTTTAGGTTTTGTTTGTGCTTCTTTCTCTAGTTCCTTTAGGTGTAAGGTTAGATTGTTTATTTGAGATTTTTCTTGTTTCTTGAGGTAGGCTTGTATAGCTATAAACTTCCCTCTTAGAACTGCTTTTGCTGCACTGCTTTTGTGTTTGTTTTTGTAGGTCCTTTTCTTCTCTTGTGTTTCCCACTTAGAGAAGTTCCTTTAGCATTTGTTGTAGAGCTGGTTTGGTGGTGCTGAATTCTCTTACCTTTTGCTTGTCTGTAAAGCTTTTGATTTCTCCATTGAATCTGAATGAGATCCTTGCCGGGTAGAGTAGTCTTGGTTGCAGGTCCTTCCCTTTCATCACTTTAAGTATATCATGCCACTCCCTTCTGGCTTGTAGAGTTTCTGCTGAGAAATCAGCTGTTAACCTTATGGGAGTTCCCTTGTATGTTATTTGTCGTTTTTCCCTTGCTGCTTTCAATAATTTTTCTTTGTCTTTAATTTTTGCCAGTTTGATCACTGTGTGTCTCATCATGTTTCTATTTGTGTTTACCCTGTATAGGACTCTCTGTGCTTCCTGGACTTGGATGGCTATTTCCTTTCCCATGTTAGGGAAGTTTTCGACTACAATCTCTTCAAATATTTTCTCGGGTCCCTTCTCTCTCTCTTCTTCTTCTGGGACCTCTATAATGCAAATGTTGTTGTGTTTAATGTTGTCCCAGAGGGCTCTTAGGCTGTCTTCATTTCTTTTCCTTCTTTTTTCTTTATTCTGTTCCACAGCAGTGAATTCCACCATTCTGTCTTCCAGGTCACTTATCCGTTCTTCTGCCTCAGTTATTCTGCTATTGATTCCTTCTAGTGTAGTTTTCATTTCAGTTATTGTATTGTTCTTCTCTGTTTGTTTGTTCTTCAATTCTCCTTGGTCTTTGTTAAACATTTCTTGCATCTTCTCGATCTTTGCCTCCATTCTTTTTCTGAGGTCCTGGATCATCTTCATTATCATTATTCTGAATTCTTTTTCTGGAAGGTTGCCTATCTCCACTTCATTTAGTTGTTTTTCTGGGGTTTTATCTTGTTCCTTCATCTGGTACATAGCCCTCTGCCTTTTCATCTTGTCTATCTTTCTGTGAATGTGGTTTTTGTTCCACAGGCTGCAGGACTGTAGTTCTTGCTTCTCCAGATGTTCTTAATATCACGGCAGGCATGGATTATAACTGCCAAAGGTATGCAGAGGAAGAAGCTATTGCCCCCTCTGAGCCACTCTGGTTGAGGAATAGGAAATCCATGGGCTCATCCTCCCCTTTTCCTGAAAAGACACCAGGGCATGGCCTCTCGCCTCCTGACCTGGGAAGGGGAAGCTGCTAGAGACAGTCAATGTCTCTTAACTGCTTGTTGGGGTAATTTGCAAGCTCAGTCCAGGTCCTAGTGCCCATTTCCACTGTTCCTCCAAAAGCTTGGTCACCTGAACTACAGTGACACCCAACGACATGGAAGAATCTTAGCAATTTAATATTAAAATTTAAAAGTAAGTTTCAAAACACTGCTTACAACGTGTTACCCTTTTTATAAAGTGAGAACAATTAAAACAAAACTGCATATACTTTGTAAGAACACTACAATGACACATAGAATTAACAGTGATAAATACAACAAACTATATAAAAAGAAAAGCAAGAAAATGATGACTATAGGATCCAGGATGGTGGTTACCTCTGGCAGTAAACATCCATACAATGAGGTGGGGATGGAGGCATGGAACAGGTTAGATTTAGTAACAGCCAGGGTCCCAGCTTTTGTTTTGGATGGTGGATCAAAGGAGATCATTACATTATTTAAAATAACAGAACAGTCAATTAAATAAACAAAAGTGGGGGGAAACTAGGTTGTTAAGAGTTGATCTCAGTCTTAAATTAGCTAAGAGTCAGGGTTACTTATTACTTTCCTCTCCTCTCCCATTCCTCCAGTTAATGAAGAATGAACTGTATATTTTAAAGGATGATATAGGTTTCCTACCTAAACATTTTAGTTTGTCACCACCCAAGCTGAAAAATAGCAGATCAAGAATTATTTAGGTGGGCTTCCCTGGTGGTGCAGTGGTTGAGAGTCCGCCTGCCAATGCAGGGGACACGGGTTTGTGCCCCGGTCCGGGAAGATCCCACATGCCGCGGAGCGGCTGGGCCCGTGAGCCATGGCCGCTGAGACTGCACGTCCGGAGCCTGTGCTCTGCAACGGGAGAGGCCACAGCAGTGAGAGGCCCATGTACCACAAAAAAAAAAAAAAAAAAAAAAGAATCATTTAGGTGTATCCTCAGCATTTGCTACCTAAGGAATTTTCCAAACATAGTTCCCAGCCCTAACCCCAGAGATTCTGATTCTACAGCGGCAATAAGATCTGAGAATCTATATTTTATGTTGAACTCCAAAGCAGCTCCTAGGAAGTTTGACTTCAGGGTCTTGGTGATTGACTGTGTCTTATACTTTGCTACTACATTCACTCTCTGAAACCTTTCTGTTTCCATATTACTCTTCCTTCAGGAATCTTTACTGGTTCATTTTTGCTGGCCAAATCTAAATCCCCTGCCCACCTTTCAAGGCCCTCTACAATCCGGTGCCACCCTAATTATGCAGATTTACCTTGCACATTCTCCACAGGCATGTGTCAATACAATCAGGCCGCCTCTCGCCGCCACCAAATGTGGAGCTCATTCGAGCCCCCAGTCTAGTTTCTGTGCAGTCCTTGTCTGGAAAAGCTTCTTCCCTCTCCTCTGTCTCTCCAGATCCAGCCCCAGATCCAGGCCAGCCCCAGGCCAGAATCAAAGCTGTCCTTCTCATATAAGCCATTTCTGACTTTACCAGCACAGAGTAGCCTGCAATGGATTCCTGTGAAGCGACAGACACATTTCCTCATTTCTCTTTACTCATAGTAGACCTCTGTGTGGCTACTTTTTTTTTCTTCCTCTTCATCCACTTATGATTTGGATTACACTGAAACCAGTGGACACTAACAGTACCATCACTTTGGCGATTCCTTCTAGGAAATGTCCATCTCCTTTTGCTCCCCGGCTAATGCCTGAGCCACGCTGTTGACAGAATGACATCCCACCACTGATCCTAGTCAATGGAATAGGAATGACTCTGTAATCCAAATCAGGCCAAGGAGGTCCTTCCCCAGGATTTTTAGACTCAGTGCCCAAAGATTTGAAGCAGAAAAAGATAACAGTTTGGATGCCGATGTCTTAATATCTGCCATGTGTTCTGCTATGGGTAAAAGAGAGGCAGAGAGGGCTAATGTTCCAATAGAGAAAAGAAGGAGCAGTTGAACAGAAACAAGCAGAATCAAGGACTGGAGAGAAAGTTCCGGTAGTGGTTGAGTGCATGTTTCTGGCTAGTTCCTGAGTCTTGACTGAATTCCTTTTCTTGGGTTAGTGAAACCCCTCAGTATTTAATAAATTCTTCCCTTTCAGTTTTGCTACTTTAAATGGAGTTTCTTTTACTTTCATGCAAAGAATCAATCTTCTTTATGATCCATTCTCCACGAAGCTGACCCTGCTCATCCCCGTCCACTTTCCTGAGTCCTCTCTCGCCTGCCAGTCAAGAAAGCATGTTGGGCTTCCCTGGTGGCGCAGTGGTTGAAAGCCCGCCTGCCAATGCAGGGGACACGGGTTCATGCCCCGGTCCGGGAAGATCCCACATGCCGCGGAGCGGCTGGGCCCGTGAGCCATGGCCGCTGAGGCTGCGCGTCCGGAGCCTGTGCTCCGCAACGGGAGAGGCCGCAACAGTGAGAGGCCCGCGTACCAGAAAAAAAAAAGCGCATGCTATGACAGGGATGACTACTATTAACTAGTTCAGTTCTCATTTACTGAGTGCCCTGTGACCATGTGATGCTAGGTGCTAGAGATATCAGACCCTAACACCCAGGAGAGAAAAGCAACATTAGACCACACTCTAAAGAAGGAGTTGACATTCAGCCATTCGCTCAGCTCACCTCAACTTTGACCTTCCCCAGAATCTCCTTTCGTTTCTAGAATGTAAGCTCCCAACATTCCTGGAACCACCCTTCTGGGTCTCAGGATTAACATTTACTGATTAAAAGAGAGAAGTGTAATTATATGTAATTAAATACATTCTCTCAGGTTTGGCAAAAAAGGAAAGAAGACTAAACCCTCTTCTTACTGCAGTGCAGGGAATGCATATTCTCAAACTTCACAAAATAGATTATCTCCTTGATACCTGACTTTCAGAGAACAAATCATTGACACACATATCAGCTCACTCAATGTGTTGACTATTTTTACTCCAAAGCTTCACATTTATATAGCATATATCCATATTCTTAAACTATGGATTTCATGAAGCAATAAGAATTCTGAGCACATTTAATACATCTAATATAAATTAGTTAATTATTTGCTCTGTGACCAAAGCAAGGATTGTGCTTTGCTCCCAACCTGGGTTTCACAGATAACACTGTAGCTGGTGTCCCAAACTGCACTGTGGCCATGAAGAAATGTTCCCACTCACTTTGCACCAGATCTATAGAGCACACATATTTATGCCTGCCAAGTATTCAGGCTTTTGAAAGGCTCACCCTGTGTCAGGGCTCCGAATTCTGTAGTATCAATGGAATTTCGACACACAAAATAAAGTTAGCTGTGGTAAATGATTAGCAAGGGAAAACTGTGGGTCCCATGGAAAAATCAGAACAATAAAAAGTGTTAAAAAAACCCCAGTCTTTTGGACACTCCCAGAGTCTCTCCCTGTGGATCAATTAACTGACACACTCAGATGCTGGCTGTCCTTCTTGTTTTCAGAAACACAGTCCCAATTACTGGGCTCCAAACTGCTACATTTTATAGCTGAGATGATTTACAGCCGATGTTTTCATTGCACAGTATGTGTTCCTCTTTGCTAAACAAAAAGTTCACAGAGAAGAATGGCAATTGAGGAGGGAGAAAGGGAAACAGGCACCTGAAAGATCAGACTCAAAAAGCCAAATGCAAATTAAGGAAAAAAACAGCAGTCTTTGGACTTCGGCCCATATTCTTTTGCATTTGTTGCCAAATGCGTATTTAAAGAAATACCCGCAGTTTAGAATTTACTTTTTGCCTTTGTTGGAAGTGCTGTTCTGCCATAGGGTTGGTTGAACAGTAAACCTAATTCAGTCACCAAAGGACAAAAAGCTATCAGTCAATCTATTTTGCTATCTTGCTTTATTTATGACCAAGTCAGATAGACTATCGGAGATCCTTTTACTTGCTTAATGCTCAACCATTAAAAATATTTCTAGTGAAGTGTGGGAAGTAGGCTTCAAATTTAATACAGATGTGGACGAAGCCTCAAACCTATCCCAAACCATCCGCTGAGGAGGAGAGTTTACTTGCTGTAACAGATTTGGACTATTTAGTTTAAATAAATGAGGCATCCACCTCTTCGATGTGATGGTACAAAACCACTCTTCCCTGACCTGTGGCTTATAAATGAATTTTATTTTCCAAGTTCTGTCTTGGGAAATTAAGAAATTACACACGATAAAAAGGGAATCTAACTCAGAAAACGGTACAGATTTATCTGCTGTAAAACCTTTGTACTCAGGGGTTTTCAGTGAGGGGAGAGAGGGATATTACCTTCCAGGAATCATCTGGCAATGTCTGGAGACACTGTTGGTGTCACAACTAAGGTGAAGGGGGCTATTGGCATATGGTGGGTAGAGGCCAGAGATTTGGTTAAAGGTCCTCTATTGTGGAGGACAGCCCCCCACAATAGGGAATTATCCAGTCCAAAGGTCAAGAGTGAGGGGATTGAGAAACTCCGCTTTATACCTTCACATGAATTAATTATCAGATCCTTTCATAAATTTAGCTAACTAACAGCAGGTTTCTGTACAGTTTTATCTCATCGAGGAAAGTGCCTTGGGTGAGGAGGAATTAAGAAAAAGGCAGCAGAGACCTCAGAGGGAAAGAAGAAAACTAAAAAGGGCAGTTACCAGAGTTGAACACAAACCTCTCCCTACGTTTCACCTGGGCTTAAAAACCAATTACCTACTAGAACCTAATTAATAATCAGCCTTGTTACACCCTCATCTCTGTTCTAAAAGATGACTTGGCTCTACTCCTGTTCCCACAGGTGTTCAAATTTTCCATTAACTTCTTTGCACAAGGAAACAAATTTCCCTTTTTTTCCTCACCTCTTGGGGCTTCTTTCTGGACTTTTAGGTCCTAGAATTTAGCTTTTGATGTTCAAGACAGAAAATAGGCCTCATTTACAACAACCTTTGTGTATTATATTTCAAAGTCAATTTCGCATTATTCACCCCAAAGTCTATATGTTTTGTCTATGATACAACACTGGGACAGAGGTATCTGCCAACTTAACAGAGAATTCTCAATGATATAAAGGGTACTAACCCTCTCAGTTCTTTAAAAGTATTGATACACATCACAATCTGTCAGATCAACATTTCCCATCACTTTTCCTTAGAAGAGTAGTTCCTTGTATGTTGCCTGGAGAAGAGTCATACAACCACATAAGATAATAACATTATACTACAAATGAGAAACTGAGTGTAGACTATGATCCTGCGCTCTGCGGAATGTTTTATATACATTATATTTTTCCTTTCCACAACAGCCTGAGTTGGGACTCGTTTTTCCCATTGTACAGGGAAGTAGCTTGCCCAAGTTTCATGGCTAATAGTGAGCCTGGGATTTCAGTACAAGTCCATCTGTGTTCAAATCAGTGCTCTCAAATATTGTGATCTACTACTGGGTTAAACAGTTAAGTAGAAATTCTTTACTGCAGAATTTCTTAGACCCTTTAATATACTACTTCTATTTATAAGCTCTGAACTCATTTCCCAAACTGATTTGTCCCATGCATCCTTTTCACCATGAAGCATCCTGCATGATCAGATCTCCACAGGACCTCTTTAGAACCAAACCATGTTCTGCACCTGGCAGGACCTGGTCAGAGAAAGATCTGAAGGGAAGCTCACACCAGTTAGTTGTTCACTGAGTAACCTGAACTGGTGACCACAGAATCACCACCGAAAAGCCTTGAGAAGCACGACAAGTGTCAGGGGGCTGATGAGAGAAGGTGTATTTTCTGAGAGCAGAGGCTAAAGGGAGTCAGGCTTTTTGTAGAGTTGCTTTTAGAACTTAAATCAAGCACAATTTTCTCCCTACAAGCTTCATGTTGGGGTCTTTACCAATGAACAGCTGGAGAGTATTGAAAGCTGTGTGAATATTTTCTTACATTTGAGAACAGGAGATGTTAAAATAAACTGGCAAGGCAGGTTTGGTGACTTATGAAGTGTCCCGCGCTATAAGCAGTCTGGCTGACTGCGAGATTGGTTCATAAAGGCCAAAAATGAAGTGTTACCATTGAATGCATTTCCACATTTCCATAAAAACATTGTTAGCTTGCTATGCTTTTCAAAACTTTCCTCTCTGTTCCTTATTTTTATAGTCAATACTTAAGTGGGATCATGATTCTGGGAAAATTCAGACTGGGAAACAAAGGACAGTCAGATAAAGGGATACAATGTATCCCATAAGTCATATACACTTAGAGAAACCAAGAGGAGAGACAGCAAAATAAAGCCAGATGCGAATTTGATATGATTATATCATCCCTTCCAATAAGAAGAACACTTCCAAATTCACATCTTTTTTTTCTCTTGGAATTAGTTGCATCACTGAATTCTTTCAAATAAGTGAAGCGTTGAGCAGCTCTTGCCCAAAAAGAATTACATGAAGCCCACACAGGGCTTTGAACATTCATTTGCATTTGAATGATGCAAATTGTAATTTGGTATAATAAAGTCTATGTGACTGAGCAGGAGAAATTATATGAACAACCAGAATTCCATTCAAGTCCTCTCCTACTTCTAATCCCAACATGCTAACTTCAATCTACATGTTCCATCAGAAATGTGTTTCTGTAAAATAAATAATAGCCTTCCTAACCCTGACACATCTGCCTGGCTTAATAGGATCAAATTATTGGTTATTATGGGCTATTTTCATTTAATGTATTCTCAAGGATTCCCCATGAACAATATATGTTTCTGAGTCTTCTTTGGTACAGCAGTTACAGCATTGTGGTGCCACAATAAGAGCGAACCTAAGACATGTTCAGGTTCTGACGTGGAATTAGCACAGTGACAAATCTGTATTATGAAAGATCATATCTTTGCAGGAAAAACAATATTGATCATTTGACTATCAGACTACAAACCTCTATAAAGGTACCTCCTTATTTTCAAATACAAATAGACAGCAAGGCAAGAAAAGCTGTCTGATCTTTCTTCAAAAGGGTTAATTTATATAATTTCTAAGCCTGAATATTACACCGTAGGATAAGGGGGACTAAGGTATCACAATTTGGCGGAATGCCAACATGAAGGGGAAATGCCATTTCTCTTCACCGTGTGAGTGTGTGTTTCTTTGTCACTATAGCATTGCACCGTCCCCTTGAAGCTGAGCTTAAATTTTGCAAAGCACTTTCATAAAAAAGTATGACTTTTTTTAGTCTTTGTATCGACTCCTAGACTTCAGAGAATCTTAGAAGTCATCTAGTGTCCCCACCAGCCCCTCCAATCGGGACTTACTTCTTCATTGATGGGCAGTAAGGCTCTCTTTAATGGGGAGGCAGCTAAGGATGCTTTGGGGTAGTTACATCCCCTGTTGTGTGTTTCCATGTTTTGAAAGTGCTTCCATAAACAAAAGCAGAATTTACTTCCATAAAGTTCTTCAGTACCCTCAGGAGGAGCAACACAGACTAAATCTAGTCCCTCTTTAAAAGACCAAAAGGCACACCAGCCCACCCTTGGAAGGATCTGCTCTCCCGAGAGCCAAACATGGCTGTTCATTCAAGCATTCCTCATGTGATGGTGAGGAGACTCAAGCATCCTTGCCTCCTTTCTCTGACACTCCTTCACAATCTCGTCTTCTCTACCCACCCTTTCATGTTTCGGTTTTCTCATTTTCCTTCCCCTTGTCTTCTCAAACCACACACTCCCAACTGTCATATGGATGAAGATAACCAATTCTGAATCTCCAATACAGATTTCTCTTTTGAGCTCAACTCCTACCTGAACCATATGCAGGCACCAAAGGCATCTCAATCGCAAAATGTCACAGCAGCGTCTTTCCTCTGCATTCCCAATCTCGATCAATGCTATTTACCATCACCCAAGGAAGACATTTTGAGTCATAATAAATCCTCTTTCCCCCCTCAATAAATTTCCCTTCCAGTAACTCTACTTCCTAGAAAATCCTTGAATTCTGTTCCCTCTTCTCCATACCTCTCCTACTAACCTTCAATCTGGTCTCCTTAGTTCCAGTCTCACCTTATTTCCCTCACTATGGCCAGGGTGATCTTCCCAAAACACAGCATGTTTGTGTCACATCCATTCTAATCACAATAAAGGAAACTGTATCTAACAAAACCCCCTTTCACATCATGCAAAAACTACCCTTATTGGTCATGTTCTATCGACAAAAAATATGCAAATAAATCGTATTCTGTTTTTTAGAAGAAGTTTGAGTTAAACAAAAGAAACAGTTGTCAGAAAGGAAGAACTGCTGCTTTCCAAAACATTTCCACCCAGCTCATCAGTTCTCAGCTGTTAGTTGACAGTAAACATATGGGAGGAAACTACAGTATCAGACAAAGATTTAAGAGCCCCATAAAAATACCTGTATATTTAAAGAAGACATTTTCCAGACCCTCATACTTGTGTAGAATAAAAGGATATGTTCTGAGATTCTTTCAGTTTTTAAGAAAGAAGTTAATCTTCCATCTCCCCCATCATTAGTAACTCCACTGGACTTTTATGCGTTCCTACACACAAACATTATAGGGGGTTCCGATAGAGTTCTCTAGGAGGGATAAATGCACTGAGGAGAAGAGTTTGAAAGGTTTGTGATTCAGTGGCAGAAACAGAAACCTTTATTACAGTTTTTTCATGAGGCAGGTTAGCTTCTATTTCATACAAATTGTCCCTGTCACGAACAGCATCACACTAGAGATGAAAATGGATTTCATTAATCTTCAGTCACTTTTATGGAACAAAGCAGGGTGATTTAATTATATATTCTTAGGATCCTAAAATTGACTCTCCCTTTCTTGGCTCTTACAATTTTCAGTAAATACACACTAAGACTCACAACTTTGGAGTTTCTTGATGAGTTTCCAAACAAAATATCTCAGATGTGTTCATTTGTCTAAATTTATTTGAACAAAATATTTAAAGGATGATGATGGAATGGACCCTTCCAGATGAGTAGGATGTCTTGAGTTTTCAAATTTACTTACTTCTCTTTTGACAAAATCCACAGTACAGTCTCATTGGCAGTGAAGTAAAATTAAAAAGTTCTTCTTTATTATTGTTATTTTTTAAATTGACATATAGTTGATTTACAATATTGTGTTAGTTTCATTTATTATTGTTATTGGATCTTGAAGAGTAATGAACTCTGAAAAAAATAAAACACTAAATCATTAATAATAAATAATTCCAGTTAGGTCCCAGGCCTGAAGTCTGAATTTTTTCATCTCAAAAGGACTGACATACACTCTAGAAACAAAACTGGTTTTCTTGCATGTTTATAAGTGTTTATGTAAGTGTGAAGCAATGAGTTTTATTCTTCACTTCCTTCAAAAACAGGAATATTTGGGGTTAGATTTGCTGGTGCAGATCTTCAAAGCCACAGTCAGGTGTTGCCAGCAGCTTCTGAATAAGTTCATTTTTACTTGGTGTAGGTTTAAAAAAAATTGGTCCATTAATGAATATTATTTGAATTGAACTTCCATAGTTCTGTGGAAAATCAAGCAGCACACATGTTTTGGTGGCCATATCACAAGCTCTTCACCCTCCCCAAGGACTTGTGAGGGTGGACATGTTCATGGTCAAGTCACTGTCCTGTTTGTCTACCCAAACCAGATGATCTGGGTCACCATTACGCAGAAAAATGAGACTTGATACTGTTTCAAAGAAGGAAAAATAATTGCAATAGTTTTTGCTCTAAATTTTGCTATAAAATGCTTTTTTAATCCTCTCCAGAAACTTAGAGACTATTTCAGATGCAACAGAAAACTTGAAAAAAAAGAATGGAATGGGAAAGAACGGGAAGGACATCCTTAAACATGATGCTTGAACAACATCAATCTCCTACCTAAATGCAACAAAAAATGAGGACAATAGCTCTCTACGGTGGATAAAAAATAAATAAAACCTGTGAGTGTAAAAAAAGAGCACTCTGAGAAGATGTGTTAACAGAGGATTAACCCCTGAAATGCTAATCAGATAGGGAGGAAATGATAAGAAAATTAGACTGCATTTCTCCATACTGAGCCAAAGAGGTAACAGTGCATCATTAGCCAAAACTTTTATATGTGTTGCCATATATGAAAATCTACATACATTTTGCCCTATTTTTAAAAATGGATGTGAAATAGGAACATTTTAAAATACCTCAAAACAGCACTAGTTTCAGAATATTTTATTTAACTTTAACCTCTTCTCAGGACCCATAACTCATTAATTAAGGATTCATCTCTATATTTTAGATCTTGGTTTAAGGCCCCTCCTACCACATCTGTCAATCCAGGGCTATCTAAAGCACTAATTTAAAATGTCAAAAGCATCATTTTTCTTTACAGCAGAAGTAGAATCATAAAAATTAGATCTTTCCATTACAGATGACATTTACCACTCTAATCAAGGTTAGCCTTACATGTGGTTGGGGTCAGAGGTTGAATGAGAATGATTCTCTACTCCAAAATAACTCCAGCACAGGTCTGCCATTGAGATTTTGCTTCCACCTTGGTAAATACTCCCATTATCCTGGTTCTGAGTCATAACAACCATAATCATAGTTATTGTATCTTATTGTGGATTCTCTATGAACCAAATACTATGTTCAGCTCTTAATAATTGACATAAATGAGTCCTTAAGTATGGACACTAAAGTCAAGCTCCATGTATTTGAACCCTAGTTCTTGAGAAAATTACCTTACCTTGCCGAACTTCTGGTTTTTCAAGTGCCAAATGGGCTTAATAGTATCTAAAATCATAAGGTGGCTGTGAAAATGATGAACAAGAAAAATTAAACAATTTTCCTAAGGTCACACACAGCTAAGAAGTGGAAGAAACAGATTCCAACCTAGTTCTTATAATTCCAAATTCCCATAACTTTCCACTATATCACACAGCCTCTAAGGGTGCCCAGGATGACATGCAGATAGAAAGTACCAGAGAAGAACAAGACACAAACACACACAGTGTTTCTATTCTTGGGAGGAGACACGGACCTTTTGGGGTCCTGGGATAACCTAAAGAAGACAGATTCTGTTTGACTCTCAAAATCTTAGGAAAGCATATTGGCGACATGTTGATCTGGACATCATGGGAGCTGACAAGGAGTTTCCAACCGACTGTGCCCAGCATACCACAGAATATAAGAAAGAGAAAAACTCTTTCTCCCGGTAAAACATTTTACAGTCCACTCCCAGCTTCAGCATCCTTTGAACCCCTCAAATACTTACATTTTATGATAGAAGATGAGGGTACCTTTCAAGAAAGTTGGGATGAGTGATGCTACTCCTTGGTTGTAAGCTCCACCAGGGCAGGCAGACCATCAGTTTTACGGACCACACTATTCATACTACCTGACACAGGCTGAGTCAACTCTCAATAAGTGTTTCTTGAATTGAATTCAATCCAATTGCTACTCTGATCTTCATCTATAATGCACAGATATTTGACCCTCCTGTTTTCTCTTGAACTCTTAATTAACTTCTAGCAAATATTCCATTTGTCATGCATTTGGATGCCACCCGCATTAAGCATCTGTAAGGCAAAGACCCAAAGCCACACAGATAGACATATCAGCCCGAGGAAAATGGAAACATTCCACATCAAAAGGAATGTGCATTATTTTAAATGTTTCTGCTTCACATGTAAGATAATTGATGTTGATAGAGAGATGTAATATTACATGATACTGACCTAGATTTAATGTAGACTTTCCTCCTTCTTCATGGAATCCAGAAAGTCTCTTTTCTTGGTAAGATGTTACAGTCATCTGAAGAATATATGGTCCAAAATAGCAAGGGGGGAGGTACAATCCTGTAAGACCAAGTCTCAAAGCCACATGCCACCACTCTGAATCTTTGGTGCCATCCTGCAGGCTACCTACCACAGCTTTCCTCCATTAAGTCAAGATTAGGAAGCTGAAATAGCATTGTTCATAAGACTATATAAATGCAACTACCTTTCTGTGAAGCTATTTGGAAATACATGTCAAAAACCTTTAAAATATGTCTATCCTTTGACTGCATAATTCCTCTTCTCAGAATCTATTCCAAGGAAATAATCACAGATGCAAAGAAACATCTGTGTTATAAGAGAAAATAAGTTTATCTTTTATAAATAAATAAATTTTTATAAATAAAAGATCCAGAATAACAAAATGGTCGATTAAATTCAGGTGCATTCATTGATACTAAGACTCACTTTTTTCCAGATTTTAACATCTCTGAAATTGGAATGTGTCTTATGGTAGCTGGCCCCTTATTGTCACCATCAGCTACGAAGTAGCCACAAAGTAGCTGTCACCGGCAGGCATGCATTAACTTGGTCACAGATGTTCATCTTGTCATTACCTCAAATGATTGATGTACATTGTTGGTACTACACATGTTGATTTCACTGCCATTTAAAATGTCTTCAGAAGTAACACTGTGATTGGGTATTGAGATGAAAAGTTATTGTGTACACAAATAGGCATGTAAACAGAGCTGCAGTGGGTAAATTTTATATTGGTGAAGCACATATTCATCCTAGGGGAAATGATCACTATTCCATATTTTGTTCCAAAGCAAAAAAATCGTGTGTTTTATAGAACCTAAGTAGATGAAACTGTGCTACATTTTGTTTGCTGAGGAATATGCAAAAGAAGCATCTCCTACACGCTAAGTAGTGCAACTCAAGCCAAGAGCATTGCCAAACGCTTAGGAGAGATGAAAGAAATGTCAAAGCATCAAAAGGCTGGTGTAAGCAACAAATGTGTTTCAGGAGATCATTAAGGCTTTGTGTCATAGCTTAATTGGAAACATTTTTTTTTCCTTTCGTAGTAGTATGTAAAATAAGGTGTTGTACAGTTAATGGCATCTTAAAATCATTTAAAATAAAGACTTCCTGGAGACATAGAGAAAACTTTGGGCTTAAATAAAAATATAAAAGAAGAATAAGAAACTGCAAACTCACAACCATGTGAAATAATTTTTAAATAGTGTAGAAAAGTGAAAGAAAATATATTAAAATGTTAAAAATTCTGTCAAGTGAGACTATAATTAATCCTTATTTTCTTCTTCCTTTTTATGTTGCCCAGATTGTTTTTTTCAACTTTCCATGTTTTTTTTCTAATAATAGAATGTAAAATTGGAAACGTTTTTCTTTTTTTTAAATTGAAGTATAGTTGATTTACAATGTTGTGTTAATTACTGATGTAGAGCAAAGTGATTCAGTTATACATATATATACATTCTTTTTTTAAAAAAGAATGTTTTTTTAATTAGTTCAAAATAATATTTAGAATATTAAAAACAAAGGTGGAAATGCACCCTCCAGGGTCTCACCACTTCCTTTAGAACCATGACTGTTATTTATCTAAGCCTTTTTTGAATCTGTTTATACTTTATATCCTTATTCTTCTGTGAGATTCATAAGCTTCCCGTTCCACCTCCTGCCAGGTATTCCTAGATTGGGCACGTGCATGTCAACCCCAACTATATTCTTTACACCTTCATAATGTTCAGTCAAACTTTCTTGGCCTTTGCTATTCCAACCACAAATGCTAATTTATTAAATTTTTTCTAAATATTGAAGCTCTTTCAGAAAAAGTAAGGATCTTTCCAACTCAACTTTCTTAATACTTATAATTATTTTGAGTTCACTACCCTAGGCTATTCTGAGATCAGGTCTATAGCAGAGCACGTTTATTCCTAAGTTATTCATCCAGTTGTGGCATCTTTCAGTTTCTTTTCTGTATGACAGAAACTAAGAGGAACAAAAGAGGAAACACATCTTTTTTCTGGGTATATTATCGATCAAAGGGCTGTCTAGCTGGTACAGTTTGCAGCCATGGACTTTTTGATAGTAACCTTACTATCATAAACTAGAATTTCTGAGTTCACTGAGAAGATGAACAAGGAGAGCATAAGGTGAAGATGGAACAGAAATAAGGAAACACAGAGGCTGAATTAAACCTCAGAACCAGGGGACTCTGGACAAGCTGAATTCATGCTGGGGAATGTATCCCCAGGCCCATCTTTTTCTCTGCCCTGGATCTTTCTAAGTTTTACTGCATTTACAAAATCCGTCTCTGTCTTCTCTGGTCTCTCTCATTCTTCTACAGTTGAAAAAAAAAAATGTGCCCAAATGCCACAGGCAGCCTTGGGTTGCAAACAGGAAACAGGATGAACCCCAACTTCACATGCTTGGGCTCCTCCTCTGACAGAAGACTTCCCCCAGAGGAGCATCTCTATTTGTCTCTGCAGTTAGCAAGGTTGCATCCTTTGTGCCTCAGGCACATACACACTTTTGTCACTCGTGGAATCTGTGAATGGCCCTCCTGCAGATGTGGCGAGACTATCAGAGCAATCAGTTCCACAAAGAAAGATCACCGTGCCCCAAACTAAGCTCTCCACTGGCACCATCAATCAGCCAAGTCCTTCAGTCCCCCACAAGTAAACTTATTTGATGGTATAATTATAAAATCATCTAAGCATTTAACCTGCAGCCCATAAGCTTGTTCAGCTCCCTATTTATGCCCCATCCCACCCCCAACTAGTTAAAATAATAAATAAATAAAATGTGGTTTGATGCTACTCGCTAACAACTGTTAATCAATACCTGACTTGGTCTGAGATTGAAGTTCAAGACTTAACTTTGCCGGAGCTAGACTTTTCCCAGCGACTTGGACACAGAGGCATGGTGGGAAAGGATGAGATGCAGAGATGACACGGCAATATAGAGCTTACTGCAAATCAGAGACACAACACATCAGCTCAGCGTGGGGAGAGGAACATCCGGAGTGCAAAGTTGAAGGAGATGGGAGAAGGGTGTGCTGGAAGTGTCTTGTCACCGTCACATTAAGACTTAGACTTTGTGGGACTTCCCTGCTGGCACAGTGGTTAAGAATCCGCCTGCCAATGCAGGGGACATGGGTTCGATCCCTGGTCCAGGAAGGTCCCACATGCCGCAGAGCAACTAAGCCCGTGTGCTACAACTACTGAGCCCACATGCCACAACTACTGAAGCCTGCGCGCCTAGAGCCCGTGCTCCGCAACAAGAGAAGCCACAGCAATGAGAAGCCCACGCGCTGCAACTAACAGTAGCCCCCGCTCGCCGCAACTGGAGAAAATCCACGCACAGCAACAAAGACCCAATGCAACCAAAAACCTTTTAAAATTTTTAAAAAAGACTTAGACTTTGTAAAGTCGAATCTGCCAAAACTTGTAAAATAAGGATACATCTCATTGCTCTGTCATGTGTGAGATGTTCATTAGCATTTCATGCAGGCAGGCAGAAAATTGCTGGGGGAAAAAGGAAGAAATCACATTCCGAGCTCATCCCTCACCAAGAGCTGCAAATGTGGCACTTCTGCACAGGAGGAAACCATAGCCTGCTGGCAACAGACGCTTCATCAACCCAACCCACAATGAAAACACAAAGCAAGCAAAAGACGCTGCATCTTTACTGCTCTCAGGACGCTGAGAGTATGTATCAGTCTTAGGAACATTTCCTGGGATCATTACATAAACTCTCTTTGCACCTGAAGTACTGTGCTCCCTACCTGAATTCTGTTTAACTCATTAGAACAGAGGTATGATTCACTTCTTTAATGATCAAATATACTAGAAATCCGGGGAAATGAGGAAAGAGGGAAGGAAAGGCATTACCGCAGCCAGAGCACTAGAGGGAGGCTGGGTTTCATCTCTGTCCCAGCCCCATTCTTCCAGGACTTTTCAGAAGAGGAGCCCTCTCGAATCACGCAGGGCTCCACAGCCCCAAGTGATAAACCAACCTCGATGCTGGATTTGACTTTCATCTTTCAGGTTATGTTGGTCCTTGCCACTCTGCAAGTTCCCAGTTATCCATGGCAACAGGGAACACATGAAGCAAACGAAGGCAAGGCCTTCAAATCCTTTACCTCATCCTTCAACACCCTTTTAGCAAAACCAATTAACATGGAACAAAGTGGACTGCTTGACATTTTACCCCTTCCGCCTTTAATTGCCCTGTTTCTGGTGGCAGAGTAATGAAGAGCGACATGTTCTAAAGGCCGGATGTCTAAAGAGGACAAAGTGGGCCGGACTATTGGCGCCTGAATTCTGAAGAGTCAGTTTTGTATCTGAGTCACTTCCAAGATGAGGGCGTTATCTTGCGGGAGCCTAGACTGACCAGTGTTTGGCCTAAGTAGTGCTTTGCGTTACAAATGTATGCTGAGGGGGAGGACAAAATAAGAAGCTATTACATTGTCTTAAATGTGTGTCTTTGAATTGACTTCCTGTCACCTGCCACTAAACACCCTCATGTTGCTGCCTGCAAAGGACTGACAGCTTTCAGCTGCTGCTGTCACCGTTCCTTGCACGCTGACACCTCAGATCGTAGCACCAAACCTTAGCACCCCTTTCTTTTAATATACCAGGATTTATTCCACATCATCCAGTTCTGACGGTTCATCTCTTAAAACAACAAGAACCACCTGAGACTATTATTTAGCCGTTTAAAAACCATACTGATGCAGAACATTCGATGACATGGGAAAGTGCTCATCATATAATATTAAATGAAAACACCCAGATACAAAATTATATATGCAACACGATCTGATTTGATTATGCATATATATGTGTGTGTGATTCCAAAATATTAATCTTGATCATTTCTTGGCAAAGTGGTTAAGAGTAATTTTGATTTTCTTCTTTATGCTTTCAAAAATTTACTAAATTGAGCATGTATTATTTTCATAAGCAGAAAAGAAATAATCTTTTCAGACTGCTACACAGAGGTAAGATAGTCCTCAGTTTAAACCTGCATGTTATTGTTTATTTATACCACATTCTACTCCACTAACTTCACTTCCTATCGTCTGGATTTCCCAAGGCCCACACGGTTCAACTTTGTTTCCGGCATCCGGGATGCAAATGAGGTCAGCAGGCTGACTTCTGGGTGACTCAGCGCATCATGTGTCAGGAAGCAGAAGGAACCAGAAGACCTGGATCCTGGTCCCCAACCTGCCCCCAAGAGTAATCAGGGCCTTGGAAACCCCTGAGCATCCTGGGCCAAACTCTCCCCCTATATGAATGGAAAGATTGGGCCCATCTCACTCAAAATTTCTACTTTCCATGAGCTGCTAGATCCAATGGCAACAGAATGCTCTAATCGCCACGAGTGTGAGGTTACTGCAAAGTTCTGTTCACAGAGCAAATGATTCTCACGCAACCAGGAATGGTGAAAGCCAAGAGTCATAAATATGCAGGAGATCCAGCATGCTGCTTTATCTCAGAACAAATCTCTCAGGCAAAATGTTCATTGCAGATGTAAATACAGCCCAAATTTGGGGCGGGGGCTCAAAAAAGAGATAGGCAAGGTAGTCTTTGAGAAACATTAAATTATGTAATATTCCAAACATAAATAAGGAGTTAATATTTAAGTTTATTATTTAAGTTTAATAGTCTGAATTCATCTGAATCATCAGGTGACCCAAGTATAAACACCTGGAATGATTACAATAACCTGATCTGAACAATTAGTCACAGAAAATATAACCCTTAACTTGGATGGGATTATTGACATTTTAAAGCTAAACTCTGAAAATTATACAAGCAATACATAAATTCACTGTAAGATAAAATTCAAACCATACAGATATACATAGAGTAAAAACTGGAAGTTCTCCTTCAAGTCTCACCCTCTGCCCACCCACGCCTCTACTTATAGGTAACCTATTTTAGACCTTTTAAAAGTACATATCTTTACATAGTTCCTGTCTGTCTCTCGCAAAACACCACAAGAATATCTATAAATATCACAAGTCTTTGTTCTGTCAAATTTAACCAAAAACTTGACAAATTTCTTACTAAAATGGAATAGTTGCTTTTCAAAGAAAAGTCCATTATTTATAGCTTCTAGAATTGATGCTGACCATTATTCTCTATCTCTGCTAAATCTTGTTATCTTTAAAATAATAAGCAAATAAACATGGATATTAGAGGAAGAAATGTTACTAGGACAGCAAGAACAGCACAGAAGCCTCTGTGTGCGCAATTCTTGGCCTCCCAGACACAGGCATATGCCACCCTTATTAGCTCAGACTCTTAACTGAGCTCAACAGATGCCCCAGGTTAGTTCCCATTTGACAACACATCCTGCCTGTGGGCACTGCTAGGAAACAGCATCACAACTCTTGCTTCTCTGCAAAACTCGGACAGAGCTTTGGGCTCGAGAGGAAGGATCAGGTATTTTGCAGGTACTAGAAGTCCAGAGATGGCACTTAGGGACCAGCCCTTAAGGTTTCATTATTTAAATGCTGACACGGACAATTTATTACTGGCAAAACCAACTCTGTGCAGAGATCACTTAAGTATAGAGCTCACCTAAGAGGGGAAAAACATAAGGAATTAAATACAATTAGCCAGACAGCTAAGGCCCTAAAAATTATTACATTAGGCTCAGGGAGGGGAAATGATGCTTTTGTTAAAGTAGAGGAAATACACTCTATCTACTAATAAAAACTATCATTTATTGGTGCTTCCTATTCTAAGCATCTTATGTGTAAGTTAAACAATTTAATTTTACAACAAACCCAGACAAAGGTGCTATTATCATATCCATTTTAAAGATGAGGAAACTGAAGAACAAAGAGCTAGTCAGCTTCATCTTGACAGGATCTTGGCTCTCCCTCCTAGTAGCAAAATGGCTGCAGTAGTGTCAGCCTTTACATCGCCTCACCACACCATTCAGAGGAAAAGAAGCCCTTTTCTGGAATCTACATTCTCACTGGCCTGATTGTGTTACATGCTCTTCCCTTATGGACAGGGAGACTGAAATATTCAGATTAGACTAAGCCAATCAGAACCATCTGATTACATACCTGGAGGTATAAGTAGGATCAGTGTCATGTAAACTTCCTGGGGGATAACAGATGCTGGAGAGGTGAACACCAAGCGTCTACTACAGTACTCATCAGCCAGAAAAGCACAGAGAGTTCCTCCAACAGTATAATTATAATCATACTCCAGCTTGAATCTCTTAATTCCCATTGGCACTATTTGTTCTGGAACAATATGTCCTCCACGTAGTTACCTTTTTTTTTTAAGTCAAAGTTTTATTCTATCTCCTCTTCCCCAGGATCAATTTTTCCTAGGGACAATAGGTTTGCAATACATGTTGGGCACTCTTAGGCATATATGTGATAATTATTTTAATTAGAAAATTTGATAGTGCAGAAGTATCATATACTTTGTGATTAGAGAAAAATCAAGATTTCAAATGAGAAGATTCTTTCTACCTAGTCGTCGTACGTATGCGTTATTTTACCCCTGAGTTATAGAGTTAGTGCTTACACACAAGCAAAGCGCACAAGTGAAAACAAGAACTGTATGAGCCCTTATGAAGTGCTCAGAATTGCTCCTCTGCTTTTATTCTAAACAGATAATTAGCTAACCAATTTAAAAGATGTTCTCAAATGAAGATGCCACGGTGTTCCTTGGGAACACATTTTAAAGTTTAATGAATGACCTTCACTATCAGTGTGACGCTTATACTGAAACTAACATTGAATTCAAGTTAATCCAATAAATATTTGTTAAATTTAGTGTACCTACTATGTAACCATCTTGATCATGCCCGTGTCTCAGTAGAAAACATCCTCTACAGTAGCCTCCATAAACTAGAAGACCACAGTTGTACATAAGTTGATCAACACATAGGTATCTGAGCATCTGTGCTAGGAAAATAGGCATGCAAACAAGTGTAAATGTTATCCTCGACCTTACCTCTCCAGGATACATGGTTGAATTCCATTTTCCTAGTTCTTCATCATTTCCATGGCTTTCCTCTGGACCTTCTGCTAGTTTTCCACAGGTACGATAAATTGATGTCTCACAATTGAACTCCACAAATACAAACAACAAAATGGATTCTAGAAAAAAATAAGTGGTTTATTTTGAGAAGCAGATTCCCAACCACAGTGCTTTTACATTAAGTTGTGCTTGAATGGAAAAGAAAAATAAATATAAAACTGAAAGAGTAAACATAAAAGATATCACCTAATAATCCAGAAACATCTCATATGATTGTTACTAGGGACGACTAATCCAGTACATCCCTTGGCTAACACCAGCTGTCCATAACTGAAGCAGACCAGCAACCATTCCCAGGCCTACAACATACATGCACGCTGCCGAGAAGGACTAATTCTATCAAAGCCTGAGCAGCTCCAAAGTTCCTTCAGTTCTGCTCTTAAAGAAGTTTCAGAATCATTTTAGACCTCTCCAGTGTGATTTAAAGCTCCAGAACAGGCCTATTAAGGGGTGATTGAGGTCATCTTGTTTAATGCAAGAATCCCTCTACACCCATGGTTATCCATCGACCCAGAAATGGGAAGCTAAGCATGGTTGCTCCTATGATTGTCAAGTTCCAAATATTGGGAAGCCATTCCTTACACTAGGTCAAAGCCAAGTCCTTATACACCTCCACTCTGCCATTCCTACCAAAATATGTCTAATCCTTCTTCCAATGACAAGCCTTTAAATAGAGGAAGTCAGCTATCATATTCCCTTCTTAGTCATATCTCCTCTGTCTTCATAGAACATCCTGCAGCTCCCATATATTTTGTATCATCTTTCTCCTTGTCACTTCGGTTAAGCAAGTTAAGTGATACAAAATCTAGACGTTTTGGAAAATGTACCTGCTTCCTTTTCTACCACACTGCTTTTGTTAAAGGTGTTTATATTCATTTTGCAGTCACTCCGAATTAAACAAATAAGTGAACCAGTATACAACCCAATAAGCATTTACCCTGAGGATGTCCATTTTGTCATGAGTCAACATTCATACTGCTTTGTGTCTCTTTAAATGATACTCTGCTGATTTCCTCCACCTTTGAGTCTCTCTGTATTCGGCCTTCCCCATTCAGTCATTCTTGCCCAGGAGATTAAGGTCAGGTAGCAAATGCCTCTTTTCTCCATCATCTAACTGATCATGCTGGGTGTGACACTTCAACCTCTCCTTCATCTGGAGAAGTGACCTCATGTTAGATGGTAATGCTATGGAGGAAAAAACAAAGAGAAAAAGCCTATTAACCTTCAGAAAATGATCGTACAATTTGTGCTTCTCAACACCTGATTATTTTCTAAGCAGCAAAACTTTCAATTTATTGAGCCCTAGGTGGGTAAGTGATGCTTTTATAAACAGAGAACATGAGATATCATTTTTCAGTGATCCTGTGGCAACTACACAAACTGGGACAGATTGAAGTAATGACCAACTATGAAAACCACAGATCTGAGTTCCAAACACAAGGTGTTCTCTCTGCACATTTCTACATTGTTATTTAGATAGGTAATTCTAACATGTAACTCCAAAAGGCGGAATTCAGACTTGGTCTGAAAGACCTGGGTTATAATTGTAGGTCTGACCGAAGTATTCAGTATAGACCCAGCTTCTACTGTGTATAGTACCCTTACCTATCTTTACCTTCAAAACACCCTGTCAAGACCCAGGAAGAAGGGCTCCATTTTACAGATGAGATCACTGAGGCTTGGAGACTTATGACTCGATGAAGCTCACGTAAGTGCCAGATGGAGTTAAAATAGGAAATAAATCAATCATTGAATCAGGATACCATGCTAAGTATTCATCGTAGTAGTCTTCAGTGTTTATTATAGCCTCTCTTCTCTGAGATCTAATATAACAAAATTAACTTCTGCTTTTACTTGCCCTAGATTTTTGACAAGTGACACAAGCAAAAGTCAAAAGAGAAGAAGGATCCTAAGAAGGTTGCAAACATGTGTCCTGAAGGATACATCCCCAGGGCACTGCCCGGCAGCCAACCCTAATCTTGACTTCAGGGATGAGAAGCCATCACATGCTCTGATAATGCACGAACACTGCAAGGTTATCTCAGCACCTGTTAGTGGCCACGCCTCCTTCTGTTCCTTGCTACAGAAACCTGACTCTAGATACCTATTTCCAGCAAGTATATAGGACCTTACAAAATACTGGGTCTCAAGACAGGAGTACCCAATGTTCCACCCTCTCTGGATTAAGGTATGAAAACATTTTTTTTTAATGTACCAGTGTGGGGAGGGCATATTTTTTTCTTTCTCATTTTCTGAGATCACTGGGAATTTTCTCACTGAAACTTTTTCAGAAAAAAAAATCCTTGGGGGGGCTGTGCAATTTTCCAGGTATTTCTGAACCTTCACACCACTTACTCTGGGATTAACCACATGAATATCATGAATCATTTTTAGGTAATTTAGCACAGAACAATTTTCTAATCTCTGCTTTGCCATTTTCTTTATAACTGTGGGCTAGTGACATATGTTCCTTCATCTGTAAAATGGTGATAATATTAGCCTACTCCAGGGAGACTTTGTAAGAATAATAGAAGAAAAACCTTTAAGTTCATCTATAGCAACCACCCCCATGGATGAAGATTTCTAAGGGATTTGGGAGGAGTCAGAGGGAGCACAGAGGGAGTGGGATGATATAAGGAACTGAGAGCAAGAAGCCCAGCCCACCCCTCCCCCAAATATATTATCCCACCTTATCTTTCTCTAGTACAAGCACTCTCTTATGATCTACTTCTTCTGGTGAAAGTTTCTCCATCAGACCTCCTGTAGGTCCCAGGTAACTACAAATCCCATGTTAAGAACACTTGCTTAAGATTTTGCTGGAGCTTCTCACATTTCTATATATGCATTGCTGATTTTAAGACTACCCGAAATATGTGAAAGCCATGGCTAAAGATTCTTTCATTAAGGAAATTATAGTGATGTGGAATCTGTTTACTTTTCACCTTGGAAACCAAATACATTACCTGCCACTTCCTGTTTTAGGCTTAATATGGTTGACAAGCTCATATAGCCCCATATCAGTAAAGCAAAAGCTGGTCTCCAGTGGAGACCATCCTGTCATTCTTACATACACAGTCAGCCTTGGAGGGAATAAAGTAATACCCACCACTGGAGAGCTAAGGAAAACAAAAGAGACTAACCTCAACTGAACACCAGCATGGCAGAATTGTGAAAAAATAAAGCCACAACTTTACTGGATTTAAAAGGAAATTACATAGAGAAAAGCACATTTTTTTTGGTTCACCCAAATAAATAATATTTAACTCTATTAGTAACTTCTACTAGTAGTTAATGCCTACTCTCTTCTACTGAAAACACTTAGTTTGCAGACAATGTGCATCAGTGCTTACAGGTCAAGACACTGACAAAACCTCAATTCAGGAGCTTCCCTGGTGGCGCAGTGGTTGAGAGTCCACCTGCCGATGCAGGGGACGTGGGTTCGTGCCCCGGTCTGGGAAGATCCCACATGCTGCGGAGCGGCTGGTCCCGTGAGCCATGGCCGCTGAGCCTGAGTGTCCAGAGCCTGTGCTCCGCAACGGGAGAGGCCACAACAGTGAGAGGCCCGTGTACCGCAAAAAAAAAAAAAAAAAAAAAAAAAAAAATTGATTCAAAACATAACAACTTAGACAGGATTTTTGATCACAGATGTCAGTGTTTTCAAAATGCTAGAATATCACTTAATAGCAAGCACTTTTTTTAAAAAGAGAACTCAACTGTATTTGTCTATAAATTTAATGTGATAACCCTACTTTTTTAATTACATAAAATTTTAGTATCTATATTGATTTGATGAAGATGTTTACCCATAAATATAGCTAAACAACAACTAACTCCTTCTTATGGGAACAAAATCAAGACAAAGGATATACTCGTCAAGTATAAAATCTGATAAATTTTAGTTTAGCTTCACAAGTCTTAAAAATGACCTAGACTAGATGATTACATATTCGTTCTCCTCTTCCTTTCCAACCACCTGCTTTGTATCATAAGCCATACCCCTCCATGCTTTTGATCCCTTTCCTGCATATGTTAAAAAGCCAGTGGTCCAGTAATTTCAACCCCTCTCTCTCTATGTGTTTCCATCTACCTTTTCAACAGTTATCAAATTAACGATCTGTTCATCTCCAAGTCACTACTGAAGCACCCCATAAATCTACAGATGTGCTTTTGATTCAATACATTTTACCCTCATTCCTTCTCTGCTAGACCCTAAAGAAGTCATTCAGATTAGGGAAAATTATTTCCAGAAGAGAATCATCAAAGGAGTGTTTCATAGCCTTCAAAAATCCACATCAAATCTGTAAAACTTTGACTGTGAAGTATTAATTAAGCACTACCATTGCAAGGTACCGTTAAAAAGTGGCAAATATCTGTGTATATACACAAATGCATATATGTAAAATCAATCAAATATAAATACATAGGTATAAACTATTTCAGTAGATAGTTGTGTGCATGTGTGTTTACTATTTTTGGCAGCTCAGTATCCACTTATCCTTTCTATAAAATACCAATTTTCTTTTGGAGAATTACATCTTTCCAGTAGTATTGTTTTAGTGGAACAGTAAATCCAGTGCCTGCCTCCCACTAGGAAAGTCAAATAAAACAGCATTCCTCACACTTTCTCAGAAGAGTCAGAAGCCCAGGGAATCAGCTGCTGTCTTCCAGGATTTACGTCTTATGTGAGAGACGCTGGGCTGGAGGAAACGCTTGAAATCATTCTTTCCAGCTATGGTTCCCTGACATGGCTGTTCCTTGTCTGGAAACATTCTGAGCCCTTCAGAGCAACCTTAAGAAATGACTATTGCCAAACCCTGTTCTCAGCCTTCCAATTGATTTGCTGAGCTCCTGGTCAATTTCCAGGAGATTCCCTTCTTAAATTGCCCAAAGTCAGTTTCTGTTGCCTGCAACCCAAGGACTCTGACCATTACAGTTACTGATGAAATAAACACTGAGTAGGAACACACATCAAACATATTATTTACATTTGGGGTAATTAGTATATATGGATAGATGCATCCAGTTGATCGAGGAGTAGAGGACCCAGGGAGGTTGAATTTCCAAGCAGGAAGGCTACCATGAGCTCTCTCCAGGGAAATGACAAGAGCTGAGAAAACATCTTTTTCAGGCATGATACACACACACATATACCTAGCAATATGTTCTGAAGTTTCATTAGTACCTCCAATGGAATATCAATTAAAATTCTCAACAGGGTTTTTCAGTGAGAATTCCAATAGTGAAGAAATGAGTCATCTCCCGGTGTTGAAAAATTTTGTACTTTATGCAGCAAGTTTAAAGAACATTTCATCCAACTATTCAATATATTTGTAGATTATTATACTCAAATGGCTGAGGGTATTTCATTGTTCACCCTTGCTATCTCTTTTAATAGCTACTTACTGTCCTGATTCCCCTACATCACCCAGCAAAGAGGGGATTTCTTCACTTTGTTGATGCAGAGCATTAACTTAATGTTGCAGAATTTAAGATCTTCTCTTTTATAAACTTATAATACCCTTTCTCTCCCTGTGCTGTAAGTCTGATGTAATTATCTCCCAGAAATCAGTAAAGGTACTATTATTATCTTTGCTTGCCCTTAATCCTTATTTGATTAAAGTACCACATGCTTATTAATTGGACTGGGTTTACCTCAACCTGCTCAATTGTAAATATCAAAGGCAACAGTGGGACTGCTGGGGTGACTTTAACAGGCACCCTGGATTCAACAGATGGTTCTGGGATAATCAGTAAACCGATAGAATCCACAAAATGCCAGTTCCTCTCCTTCGTGCCGCCCTGTACTGCCAAGCCCCCCGCACCTCCTCTGGGCCCAGGTCCCCTTCTCTTTCAGAGCTCTAGCCAGCAAGGGAAGGGAGATATTTATAGGAATCAGGAGGGTGTGTGAAACCTATTATTCCCCATTCGAACAGGCTGGAATCTTTTTCAGTCTTGTAGGCCTTTGAAAGACTTCAAGTGCTATTTGATTGAAGCCCTGCAGTATTGACAAGAAAGGGCTCACTAAAAATTTCAGCATTTGAAAAAGAAAGAGAAAAACATAGGCCCCTGTCAACACACTTTTTTAAAGAAAGTACATGTATCATTGTGATGCTTTTACCAGTGAGTGACCTTTAAGATTCTAGGACAAATAGAGAAGGAAGGAGGGAAGGGAGGGAGAGAAAGAGAGGGCTGGTTGTCTTAGCTCTAAGAGGGAGCAGTATTACACCAAAATCATTTTCCCACCAGTAGGCATTTCCAGGGTTTCCACGAATACCAGGCACACCTGCAGCATAGGAGAAGACATTTCAATATTACCCTAAGTGTTAGTTTCCTATAGGGCTGTCATAACAAAGCATAACGAACTGAGTAGCTTAAAGCAACAGAATATTTTCCTTTTGCAGCTCTGGAGTCTAGAAGTCTGAAATCAAGGTGCTGGCAGGGCTGGTTCCTTCTGGAGCCTCCAAGGGAGAATCCGTTCCTTGCCTCTCTCCTGTCTCCTGGTGCTTGCTGCCATTCCTCGGCGTTCCTTGGCTTGCAGCCACGTGGCACTCGCCCTGTATGTCTCTGTGTCCCTGTGTACAAACCTGCTTCCTCTTATAAGGACACCAGTCATTGAATTAAGGCCCCACCATAATCCAGGATGATCTCATCTTTACTTGATTACATTGGCAGAGGCTCTATTCCCAAATAAGGTCACATTCACAGGTACTGCGGGTTAAGACTTCAACATATCTTTTTAGGAGACACAATCAACCCACAACACCCTCTATAGTACAAAGTAGCCTTGTGCTACTGCTTAGCTATTCCGTGTTCCTCTTTGTCTATTCAACCCTTTCTTGAACTGGTTCTCAGTCACTGTGGGCCTTACATGGATGTACTGTCATATTTTAATTTAAATTTTATAGAGTAGAAGACAATTTGCTGTGAATAAGAGGTGAGGAACATAATCTATCTGGATCCAAATAAAGACTGCTCACTAGAACACAAGAATTTTGCCTTGTAAGTATATGAGAGAAGGGCAAGCAATAAGTCCACCAAAATGAACACCACTGGAGCAAACTAGTGAGCAGTGTGAGAAAGGGGAAGGCTTTCCTGGACACCTTGAAGCATCACTACACTGCGACAGCAATTGCACTGTAATTGTTGCTTGCTTGTTGTGCTGTTGGGAGACCCTCAGTCTCTTGCAGTGTGCTGTCAATCTGTTAATGCCTAGAACACAAAAATGTTAAGAACCTCTAGATTCATTGTTGAGTGTAGATCAAATGCTCCAACTCTAGCACCACTTCCACTGAATAATCATAATTTACCAGGTGCTTAACTCAGTACATTGTCTACAGATGAGAATTTCAGACCTATAAAGGAAATGATTTGGGGTAGCAGAGAACCTTTTCACGTTTATTCAGTGATTTGTTCCATGTATATAGGAAAATAAACCCAACTCAGGGCTCAGATAAAATCACCAAATGTCACTGGAAAAAAACAAAAACTGATCTCAAGAATATGAATCTCAAGACATTTGTAGCTTCTGGAGAGCACCTAGAAGACTCTGCCCAGGCTCTAAGCCCCAGCAGGTCACTGAGGAGCAAGAAATCCTGTCACTGGGGATTTGTTCTGAAGATGTGTGAAGAGCTGCTCGACACAATGCAATACCCACCCCCACGTAACAGCTAAGAACTTATAGAGATTCTTTCATCAGATACTTTTCCAGTCGAGAGAGAGGAAGGAACCTTTCTGGGACACATAATGAAAGGAGAAGCAAAAGGGACCCAAATAATGTCACCCTTTCCTGGCTGTGCCCAGGGTCTGGTGCTGTAACTCTTCTCCCCATGGAGCTTCTGTACAGCATGTCCCTAGATGACATTTTCCATAACTTGGATGATGAATCCATGAGGTATGAGATCTGCACAATTATTTTCTCAGAGAAAATTCATGTTCAGTGAAGAGAAATGAGGGAAAGAGATCTGGGGAAAAGGAAAAATAATGTGTTCTGTTTTTGCTCCAATGATCAACTTCTTCATCCCTCTGCCACCCTAACCTGCTGACTGCCGAGTCCTGTGTGTCTGATCCTGAAAGGCCAAGTGAACGTTAGGTCGTAAAATGAGAGCCCAGGTCCCAGTGGCCTTCCATCACTCTGTACAGTCCACAGCAATCTACTCAAGAAGACACTTCCCATGCCCCACTGAGATGCTGGGTCAGATGCAGAAACATCACCGATTAAATGCCAATAAGAGTGCGTAAATTTGTAGATGAGAGGAGGACTCTAGAAATGTGAGTGGTGCTGAATCTCTCCTGTGCTCACCTTTCCGTCTCTCTCCTTCAGAAACCTCTTCCCTACTTTTCTCCACAAAATCCTCCAGCCAGAACTCCTGGGCCACTATGCTGAGGCTATAACCAAAATAGCATGTTCTCTTTCATGGGACACAGTGGTGCTGCCGAGTTACTTATGCTTTTTGGTACTGAGGTGCAGCAAGACCATCTTGTGGCAGTGACTGGTAGTCATTTCCCTCTTCTTTCCTGGGCACACAGCTGGACCTCCCTTTCCAGCTCCCTCGTAGTTAGTTATAGCCACAAAATTGAATTCTAATTGGTGGATTGTGAGGGCTGAGTGACACTCACAGGTCTGGCCCATGAAACTCCCATGCACAGTAATCCGTGTTCTTTCTCCATCCACTAGTCTGATGCAACAAATACAACCACTTTGGAAGCCACATGGGGAGGACAGCAGAGCCACAAGATAGAAGGAGCCTGGGTCTCTGAATCACCACTAGGAGCCTCCAATCAAACCCTTTAGGGTGTTACATAAGTGAGAAGTAAACTTCTATTGTATTTGAGCCATTCTACATTCTTTACTCAGATTTGTTTGTTACAGCAATGAATCTACCTTAATTAATATGCACCTTCTTTCTGAGCTGCCCATCATGGGGCCTGTGTGCTTTCCTATACTGCCTATCACTAGAGCTTCTGAAACAATACAGCTGATATAAGAGAACTTGTTCCTTACTGGTGATAAAACTTTACTAAACAACAGGCTTCTATATTATTGTACAGAAGAAACAGGGTAAGTTTTAGAGTCAGACTGAGCTTGATCCCTTTTCCATAACATTCTGCCCAGGTGATCAACATCAGCTCACTTAATCTCCCTGACCCCAAACCCTTCTCTGTAACTGGGATCACTAGCCCCAATTAAATATTAGAATAGAGTTGCAAAGCATAATGTTTAAGGGGTAGAATCAAAGCATTTAGGACAGTGCCTGATACACAGTAGATCCTCAATGACTAGAAGGTATTATTATTTATATCTATTAGCATTTACTTGATTGTACCCTTTAAGTATAGGAACAATATCTTATTCATCCTTCTATCTTCAACATCAAGCATGAGTTCCTAGAAGATGTGGATTATGTCTAATTTATCTCTGTAACTCCAAATCTAGAACAGTGCTGATTACTTCAGTGAAAGGAAGCTCTCCTTAGTATTAATATTCTCACCAACTGTGACCTCCAAAGCAAGCATCGTGTCTATAAATCTTTCTCTAGAATCCAGGAGGGGGACCTGCATATAACAGGCACTCAACAATAGTAATTAATAAACTAATTTCTCGCTGGTAGGTAGATGATGTGATTCTGGTTATGGGCATTGGTAGGAGGCAGTGACTGTTATATCGCAGATGGGTCTGTGAGAGAATCTAGGTTCCAAATCAGTAGTAGCCTGAATTTTCAAAACCTCCTGTACTACGTATGTGGCAGCACTGCCCACCACAAACAGAACACTCATTCAAAACTAAGCATTCTCCAGTTCCCACTTGCATAAATAAGGCAGACAATGTAGCCTTCCCAGTGGCCTCACAAAGTTGTCATGAAGGTCAAACACCATAATAGATGTGAAATGATATACATATATAGAAGGATACTATTATGGTTGTTATTATCAAAAAAGCCATCTTCTGTTATCTTTGTTATCAGCACTCTCATGGTTTGCATTCTTTCCCCTCATCTGGTAGGATATCCTGTGTCATATCCTCTCCCTGCATGAGGCACGACCATAAAGTAAAATATTAAGACAAATATTCTTATATTACATATTACATAAAGACAAATACTTTTATTATTAAATTGACTGTTTCCTGGAAACACACCCAGAAATGACTCATCCCTTAGAATATAGGGTAATAAAGCATTTCATTTTGTCCAGGACAAGACTGTATCACACACAAGAAAGACTAGCAGGTGATAAGCCCCATTGCACTTTCTCAGATTGTTTCAACAATGAGTAGACCCGTAAGCAGCCTCTGAAATGAAAAACAGGAATTGGGAGGAGAAGGTAGAGCAAGAGCTGAAATGAGGAAAATAGGATGAAGTTAAGCTTTGACGTAGCTGGAAGAAATGTAGTTCAATTACACTGTATGCATATAAATAATTGCCCTGATTACATCAAACGAAGCTTGAAAGAAGGTTAGATGTGTCGCCAGGAGAGCTGCCAGGCTTAGGGCCAAATGACCCCACAAAGTTACATTCCCTTGGTGCTTTCTCCAAGTCCTCCCCTTTGGAGGCTCTGATATTTCACGCTGTTAGCACACACAAGTGAATTCATCTCTTGAGGATTTAAGCTCATGGGAGATTGAGGGATAAACAAAAAGGCCAGCACGTGCCTTTATGCTGAGCCATGTAGCATTCAGGATCTTCATGCCTGTCTCCTCAAGCCAGCCCAGCCTCTGCAATTATGAATACAACACGGAACGCAGACTGAAAGCAGAAGTTCACTTTGTGAGCCTAGCCTTGGAGCTAGCCTGAGTCCATGAGTGAACCACTTCTGGTCCATTCATCAGCACAACAGGAACACACCTGTCTCCAGGAGTCCGTGCATCAAGTCGGGGAAGATGGGTACCTTTTGCCTTCCCAGGAGACAGCCTGAAATGTCAATGCCAAAGTTGACCTCTCTTGATTCCCTGCATCCCACACTCACCTGTCCTTTACTCCCCCACCTAAACCTGGATGTCATACGCTTTCTCATTCTTCATAACATTGATAAGGTCACACAAGGTTCTTGAGCCTCATGTTGATTGTATGTGAAATGTCTTATTTCTAAGGTTAATATTGCCAATAGACGATCTCAAGGACAATGTGATTTTTTTGTGTGTGGTACGCAGGCCTCTCACTGCTGTGGCCTCTTCCGTTGCGGAGCACAGGCTCCGGACGCGCAGGCTCAGCGGCCATGGCTCATGGGCACAGCCGCTCTGCGGCATGTGGGATCTTCCCGGACCAGGGCACGAACCTGTGTGCCCTGCATCAGCAGGCGGACTCTCAACCACTGCACCACCAGGGAAGCCTGACAATGTGATGTTTTTATTCAAGTTGTCACCTCTGCTTAGAAGAACTAGTGCTACGTTTCCTTAGAGAAGAATATATTTGGCCTGTTTATGATGCAAGTGCTATTCATTTGATGGTCGCATCTGCAAATCCTCAGGTATTCAACTTTCTTCTAAGAGACAAATATTCTTTTTATTAAAATTACTTAATAAGCACAAATTCCTTGCCAAAGGAAGTCTGAAATGGCAGGTTTTGTAACTAAAATAACAACCGGTACCTGAGGCACAAGGAAGTTGTTGAAATAACAATAGACTGGGATTCAGAATACCTGGGTTCTTGACCTTGTGCAGCCACTAAAGCTCTGGGAAGCCTGTTTTTCACACTTTCATTCTCAGTTCCTTATCTAAGAAGTGAGAGAGCTAGATGAGATCATTTCCAGGGTTTCTTTCTGCTCTAAATTTTTATGATTCTAAGGTACTTGAGCTGGAAAACATTGCTAAGATGGAAGAAAAAGAGCTACCAGTGACTACATCTTTACCATGTTTCAGGTGTTTTGCACACACCATCTCATTCAGTCCCTAAAACCACCCTATGAGTAGGTCCTATCATTATCTGCGTTTCGCAGATAAAGAAACTGAGGTCCAGAGCTGTTACGTGATTTGCCCAGTGTTATGGATTGAATGTGTCCCCCAGAACTCATTTGTCAAAGCTCTAACCCTCAATGTGATGGTCTTTGGAGGTGGAGCTTTTGGGAGATGATTAGGTTTAGATGAGGTCATGAGGGTGGGATCACTGCCCATCCTCATGATAGGATTAGTGCCCTTATAAGAAGAGACCAAAGAGAGACTCCCCCTCCCCCTGACCTGCTCCCTCTCCCTCTCTTTCTCTCTCTGCCCTGTGAGGACATAACACTACAAGAAGGCAGCTGTCTGCAAGACAGGCATTGAGCCCTTACCAGGAACCAAATCAGCCAGCACCTTGATCTTGGACTTCCAGCCTCCAGAATGATAAGAAATAAATGTCTATTGTTTAAGCCACACAGTCTGTGGTATTTTGTTATAGCAAGCTGAGCTAAGACACCCAATGCCCTATAGTTAGTACAACGTCTGAGCCCTGTGCTAAAAACAGAGGCTGAATTAAACTACAGAAATGTCTGAAGAAACTGTCCCCAGGGCAATCAGCTGAATGCCAAGAGTTCCCGTTCTTGGGTGCCGCTACTCTGAAGGCAGGATTAAAATTAATTAGTGTCAGTGCCAACCCTACCCCCGATTGCATAGCAAATGACCTAGATGGTCTGTCTGATCTGAAGGACAGGCATCTAGAGGCAGCTTTGTATAGAAGAATCTCATTGGCCCAGGAGCTAGTAAGCGGGGCACCTGCTAAGCCACTGTTCGAAAGTCCATTCTTCAGGAATAAGCACTGCTCTCTCCCCGGGGCTCTCTTTCAAAGTGCAAACTCCACTGGATCAGGACGCAGAAGTTCATTGCTCCAAGCTGGCCTCTTAGGTGCAGTCGGCAAGGCAAGCAAGCCGCAGATGATGAGAGAGGGTGGGAATTGGGAGGACAGAACTGACAAGAGGGAGGAAAGAAACGAGGGGGAGGGCAGATGAAGACAACCACCTACTTCTCCCTTTGCTGGGACCAATCCTAGAGTAGAGAATTCTGCTCCAGACTCGAGCGCAGACGCTAACACCATTATTTATAGCTTACAGCCTCCCAAACCAGGCGGCACTACTCATATGGGAAGGGTACCAGAAGAAGCAGGGAGATATGATGGCGGGGACATTACCACCGCAGATGGTGGCCATGCAAGCTGTGGCGGCAGCTTGTTCAGAGTGGATTCTGTTCTGCTTTAATGGCATCTGTTTGCAAGTTAGGGTTGAGCTTCCAGGTCTGCTGACTCTGTTCCGCTTGAATCCAAGTCGGTGGCGGGCACCACATCCGGACCTCTCAGCCCTCGGGCAGGCTGCCTTGAGCCCAGGCAGAAAATGGAATTTCCCCTTCCTGCCTCGTTAAAGGAACCATCTAAGTTCACTTCTCTAACAGAAGCAATTTGGGCTGAACCGAGTCTTGAGCAGTAATGAGCAAAGGCATCAAGTTCCATGATCCTTCCTCTGTCTCAGTAACAAATGCACTGGAGTAAGAAGGAAATCTCTACACATGTCCTTACTCCCGCGGGGAATATGCGACTCCATCTGCTGTTTCACATGGGAAGGGCCGTGGATGGCAGCCGTTTCTAAGAAACCATTTAGAAAAGTTTTTTACAGGCCATACTTTGCATGTTTATCTCCATTAAGTATTTCGCTAGGCAGCAGGCAGAGAACATGGGGCACAAAATGTCCTCAGTGTCTTTAGCTGTATCTATATTCAAGGGAGCAAGCCATTCTAGAGGTTTCATCTGGAATATCCAGATAATGAAGTTGCCACATTAATGAGATGTTTCTTATAACACGTCTCCTAATCCATTCTTCCATCACCGTGTTGACCCAGCTTTCATTTCGGCCTCTTCAGCCCCATCTCAGGCACCAGATTTGTGGTTCAAGTGTGGACTTGTGAGGAGGAAAGTGTGAGAATTAGATCATAGGTTGAACCAAACCTCACTGCCTCAAAACACAATGAACCACTTTTGGCAGCCTGGCCAGTCCAACAGGAAGGCCAGCGGCTGAGGAACAGCGCCAAGCTTTAGCTAAGCACTCAAGTGTTGAGAGGTTTCATGCAAAAATCCTGAAGCAGAGCAGTGGAATTTTCCGGGAGTAGAGCCCCCTGACTCCTGTCCTGGAAATCATGCTTATTGGATGGTTTCTGGCTCCCAGCAACCCGGCTCAATTTCCTTCAGGCAAATAGAAATGAGCGCCAACTTTCCGCTGCCCCATCCTAACCAACAGGGGTTTGCAACAGGCTCTGACTCCTCTCAGCACCCTCTGCTCCACACAGAAGGTGGGTGGCAAACAGCCAGGCTCTGGGCTGGGTCAGGGGAGCAGAGACTCAAGCAGAGCCCTGGTTCTGTGCAACAGGAATGTGGGCCACCGTGGCAGCGGAGGGGGGATTTGCGGGAGGTTCTAAGTGTCCTTAGGGTTCAATTTCAACAGAAAGGAATCTCCGTCCACCTTCATCCTTTACTGATGCAAACACTACCTTGGTGGGGCACTGGGAACCCACAGTTACACAAAGGCAGAGCCAGGACTAGAACTCGAGGCTCCCGATGACTCCCCATCTACTCCTCCTCTCAGTCTCCTGGTGCAAGGGATGAGAAGAGAAGAAGGTAAAGAGGGTCCTGGGGGCTTCCCTGGTGGCGCAGCGGTTGAGAGTCTGCCTGCTAATGCAGGGGACACGGGTTCAAGCCCTGGTCTGGGAGGATCCCACATGCCGCGGAGCAACTAGGCCTGTGAGCCACAACTACTGAGCCTGCGCGTCTGGAGCCTGTGCTCCGCAACAAGAGAAGCCGTGATAGTGAGAGGCCCGCGCACCGCGATGAAGAGTGGACCCCGCTTGCCACAACTAGAGAAAGCCCTCGCACAGAAACGAAGACCCAATACAGCAAAAATAAAATTAATTAATTAATAAACTCCTACCCCCAACATCTAAAAAAAAAAGAAGGTCCTGGAGTGGAAAAATTTGAGAACGTCCATCAAGGGTTTTCTGAATCAGAAATTGTGCAGTTTTCATCTGTTGTGCCCACAGTGCTCACGAGGTATCTGACTGGCTCCTCCAAAGACCTGTCCTTATTGAGTGGTGCCAGCTCTGGATGCAGGGGAACAGAACTCAGCTCTGTCCCCAGGCACAGAGAAAGAGCCCTCTGCCTCCCAAGGCCTCTTTCTTGCAGGCTGGGCAGCCTGCAGCTACAGTGGAAACATGCGGAAACCTAGAAAAGGGAAGCTGTGGTTCAGCCTTAGCAGACAAAATGCAGAGATGGAGCATGGAGGGCTTTCAGCTAACCCACAACTGCAGAGGCCCCTGCCCTACTGCCTCCACGGGCGCTGTTCAAAAGCCAGTGTGAAAGCACGTGAATTCCCCTGCCTGTGGCAGAAACCGTCCCATTAACTCATTGTAAAACGGGGCTTTGAGAGTCTAAAAATAAAAGCACAGTTTCTTCTTCTTTAGATTGTGGATCGACATGTAGCACAAAAGCTAGATTTTAAGCCGGGGCTCATGCCATCTTTAGGAAACGTGTATTCATACTGAAATCCAAGCCTCCAGGATTTTTCTTGTGGGTCCTCCAGATGATATTACTTGTTTTGTCCCTTCTTATGTACAGAGATAACAGTAATCACTCTTTGTGGTCCATGCCAGGGACCTCAAATACATCAGACAGAGTACATGTTCTTATTCCCGTTTTACAGATGAATAAAATGAGGCTGAGAATGTCTGGTTGCATGATTTGCCCTGGATCGTACAGCTAACAGGTAACAGGGTGGTGACTCAAAACCAGGCCTGGACCTGGAAGCCGGGCTCTTTCCACCCACCTCAGGTGCAGCTGGCCGCATCTCACAATCAGTTCAATCCTACTCTCCGTAAAGCTGAGCACATAGAACCCCCAGTACACCCACCCACCACCCATCCCACACTCTCCTGGACCACTAAGACTCAGCAAAGGTCAACTCTACTCTCACCATTCCACTGAATGCTAACCGGAGAAAGGCGAACTACCTCGTTTTCTTTGATACCTAAAAGCTCTTGATATGCCAATCAGGGGTCTACTTTGTAAGTGTTCTCCCCATGCTGGCTGCCAGCAGGCTGGTTTCATCTTTCTCCAATACCTATACACTTGTGGCCATACTGATGGGTTTACCTGAGGTTACAATCCTAGACAGAAGGAATCTAGACTGTTTAATTTTTGATTCAGTATCAAATAGAAAATCACTTAGAATTAGGTCTTTAATAAATGTTTGCTCTCTAACTGGAGAGAGCGGTGATAATGATGATTGATGATGATGATGACGACGGGATAAAGGCCTGTGAGGCTCTGGTCTGTAAAAAGCATCCAGAGTGCTTTACCAGGATTATCTCTTGAGATTTCCCAACAAGTTGCAGTAGGAGACTCAGTGGACACGGGAAGCACAGTCTCTGTGAACTGGTTTTCTCTGGTGGTACCAAATACTGGTTAGGGTCTCCCCTCTCCCAGGGCACTGAATGAAGGGGCAGAAGAGGCTCAGAGGCTGTGGAAGGCAACTGCTTCAGGAAGAGTGCCTGTCAGCACACGGAAGCATCACCTGCTCCCATAACAGGGAGCCAACTGTGTCTGAGTCATCAAGCTCACAGCCAAACAGACAGGCTGGAGAAAGAAATCAACAAACCTTCACATTGGTGCATGGATTACTGGTTTGCCTGATAACATGCTGAGCATGACTCAACGGGGGGGATGCCGGAGGAGAGAGCCGGTCCCCCTGGTGAGCCAGCTGCATGTTGGGGTTTTCTCCCAGAAGGCTCTGCATCCCATGACCGAGCCCACGAAGCAGAGTCAGTGCGATAGCACGGAGCCTCACCCACAAACGGTTAACAGCCATAGCTGTGGTCTGAGTATAAAATGAGAGCAGAAATAATAGGGATAAGAATGGTGGGGACACTCTTGAGCCAGGATGGGGCATCCTCCCAAAGAAGACACTCAGACCCTGGCTGTGAATAGCTTTTAAAATGCTTCAAAACTGTTCCCCCAGGTATTCTACATCAGTCAAAAATTACCTTTAGCTTCTAAAGCAATTAAGTGACTGTAAATAAAGAATACAATAGCTTATGTTATGCCTTGAGTCCATACATCACACACCCCAGACTAAGAGCCATTGCCCTGATTCCATCTTGCATTTAGGACATTTGCTTTCCGTGGTTTGCTGAGTGCTTTCAGGGAGAATAAATAAGGCTTTGAAGGAACAGCACAGGAAGTTTATAAACTGGAAGTCTTTTTTTACTTTTAAAATAATTTTAGACATATAAACAATTATACGTCAATGGTTTGTAATCTGTTAAGAAGATGTACATTTTTTTTGGAAATCAAATCTTTAATATGAATACTTTCTGGCTTACTTTAGAAATAGGACACAGAAATTAACCCACAGATTCATATTTCAACCATCTCTAGTCAGTTTTGTTATTTTATTCTACAGTTCATGGAGATTAGAACTGTAAAAGAATTAAAATGTGTTTTTTAACTCATAGATCCTTATTCCGTTTTAACTGCAGGTAAAGATGACACACTATGGTGAAGGCATTTTATTACAGTTCAGAAGGGCAAAGACTGTGTGAGTTATGAGCTGTATGGGATGGGGGGCACTGAAAGATGCATGACAATTAAATTCAGAAATACCCATCATTTCTTGCATATGGTACTGGAACAGATAAATAACACTCATGTCATTCTTTGCATTTGCTTAAATAAATGGCCTTGGCTTACTAGAAATACTGAATGTTGTCTTTTATATTAGAGCAAGCATTAGTAATGATACCACTGTCTCTGCACTTGAGGTCAGTTGGAAAGATGAGCGTGCCAGTTGCTAAGATGATGAACTCTGAGCCTTCCTTCTCTCGGACACCCACACACCCACATGCAAACAGTGAGCAGCCCTGCCACGTGGTCTCAGAGCCGCAGGGGAAAGCGCACAGTCTGCAGCCAGCCCAAGCCCAGATCCTGACTCTACCACTCACTAGCGCTATCGCCTTGACCAGTTGCTCAGTCACTCACTCTCTGCCTCATTCTCCTCCTGTGGAAAGAGGGGCTAGTAACACCTCCTGTTATGTGGGTTCCTTGAGTTATATGGAAAGCACTTGGAACAGTGTCTGGCACATAATAAATGCTACATAGCAGCAGCTTTTCCGATGATAAGAATCTTTTTTTTCAGATCAGTGCCTTCAGATCAGTGTTCCTACAACCTCCACTTCTACTCCTCTCCAGATCCTACACCCACCCTCCCCAGGTCACTTGCAATGAGTAGGATCCTAGCTGAGCTTCCTGCTTCTAGTATATTCCACGCCACCCACCTCCAGTTCAAATCAAACATCCCCTCCTTTGTGGCTCACTCCACCCAGTAGACACTTCTATTACAGCACCTACTGCACTTTTGACTTTATTTGTCTATCTATATTCATGTGTAGTGGAGCTGAAAAACACATTTAAAAATTTTTTTTCAGTCTTATTGAGATATAATTTTTATACGTGATGGTATGAGTTTCAAACGTACAGAATAAATGTTCGACTTATACTGTGAAAGGATTACCACAATAGGTTTAGTGAACATCTGTCATCTCATATAGAAACAAAACCAAAAATACCTTTTCCTTGTGATGAGAAATCTTAAGATTTACTCGCCTAAAAACTTTCATATATAACATAGAGCAGCGTTAATTATATTAATCATGCTGTATGTTACATTCCTAGTATTTATTTATCTTATAACTGGAAGTACTTTGACTATCTTCCTGCAAGTCCCCCTCCCCTTATCCCCCATCTCTGGTAAACACATATCTGATCTTTTTTTCTATGAATTTGGGTTTTTTTTTCTTATTTTAGATTCAAAATATAAATGAACTTACATGGGTTTGTCTTTATCTGACTTATTTCACTTAGCATAATGCCTTCAAGGTCCATCCCTGTATGTTGTCACAAATGGTAGGATTTCCTCATTTTTTATGGCTGAATAATATTCCATTATACATATATGTTTATATATATGTATATATACACATATTCCATTAATATTCCTATATATATATACATTCCATTAATATTGCATTATATGTATGTGTGTGTGTACGTATATATATATATATATATATATCACAACTTCTTTATCTATTCATCAATCAACAGACATTTAGGTTGTTTCCATGTCTTAGCTATTATAAATAAAGCTGCTATGAACACAGGGGTGCAGGTATCTTTTCGAGTTAGTGTTTTCATCTCCCTTGGATATGTTCCCAGAAGTGGGATTGCTGGATCATATGGTAGTTCTATTTTTAATTTTTTGAGGATCTTCCATACTGTTTTCCATAATGGCTGTACCAATTTACAATTCCACCAACCGTGCACAAGGGTTCCTTTTTCTCCACACCCTTGTCAGCATTTGTTATCTCTTGTCTTTTGGGGGATCATTCTAACAGTTGTGAGGTGATATCTCACTGGGATCCTGATTTGCATTTCCCTAATGACTAGTGATGTTGAGCATGTCTTCAGGTACCTGTTAGTCATTCATATATCTTCTTTGGAAAAATATCTGTACAGAAGCTTTTTAGTTTGATGTAGTGCTTTAGGTGTCATATCCAAAAAAAAAAAAAATCATTGCCAAGACCCATGTCAAGGAGCTTTTTTCCTACATTATCTTCTAGAATTTTTCATGAAAAACACATATTTTGAGAGCTGATATCAGAAGCAGACTTAGATAGGAAATTGTCTTCATTTAAGAAAAATACCTTGACAGGTAAATTTTGGCAGGAAAGATGAGTCCCAAAGACTCTGACTGTAACGAGAAAAAGAAAGAGATATAGTTCCTGTGCATGAGAGGGACACATACATTTGGGCATCAGGGTGAGAAGGGAAGAATAAGTCGGGTAAATGGGGCAAAGGCAGTCAAACAACATGAAAAAGATTTCAGCTTGCAAGAAAAAGGTGGCCAGTGAGAGACTCCTGGTGACAGGAGCTGAAGGACATTTAAAACAGGAATGGGTCATCTTTAAGTTCAAATTGTTTGTATTTATGAGACGTGAGAAAGACCTAACACTTGGGTAAAGCCTGATACACCCACAAAGGGCTTGTGTTAAGTGGTTTGGGACCAAATCAAGGAAACGAAGCCGAGGTCCAGGCAGGAGTTGAGATGAAGTAGAGGGAAGAGGAGAACCACAGAAATGAGATAGAAGTGAATGTAGGAGTTCAGAGGCTTACAGCTTGGAGCCTAAATGAAAATATATACCTTCGGGAATTTGCAGAAATCTTGCTCATGAGGTTGGGCTTCCCAGCATATATGCAGTGAAAGGCTCAAGGCCATATTATTTAAATCCCAAAACCCAAGTGTCTTGGCTTAGGTCTGCCGAGAAGCAGACATGATTGGACATTTAAGAGATTTACTGGGGAAACACCTGTGAAAGAGTAAGGGGAGGGTGCTGGAGAAAGTAAGAAGAGACTTCAGAGAGAGATGTAATTCTGACACTCGTGAAAGAAGAGGGGCCAGGAAGGAAAATTGGGTGGAAAGAGCCTCAGATCACAGAGCAGTTCTACAAAAGATCCAGCCAGGTTGGTGGAAAGTCCTCAAGTCAAATACACTGTTGGAGGAGTCCTGAAATAATGCCCTCACCATGCTGGTAGCAGCCCACCAAAAGTGTGTACTCAGTGCAAACATGATAGTAGATCCGGGGGGGGCGGGCAGCAACTGGGGCTGTCAATTAGCCATGTTCCCAGAGCAGGGCATTGGAGCTGCACATTTTCATCACCAGCACCCAGAGGTACCGCAGCTGATAGGAATCATGCCTGATTCATCATTGGATACTCAACTGCTCAACCCATGTTTTCTGAATCGCTAAAGTGATCCAACCTGCACATCAAACAATCATCCTAAATAATCTTCAAAACCAAATGTTGTGTACATGAGGATTCATTATGCTATTCTTTCTATTTTGTGTATTTAAAATTTCCCTTAATAAAAAAAGTTTATTACAGGGAATTCCCTGGTTGCCCAGTGGTTAGGACTTGGTACTTTCACTGCTGGGGCCCGGGTTCAATACCTGGGAGGAAAACTGAGATCCCACAAGCTGTGCAGCACAGCCAAAAAAAAAAAAAAAAAAAAAGAAAGTTCATTACAAATATTATTTAGAAACATTATTGTGTTTCCTCAAAAAATTAAATATAGAATTAATTAAATCTAGCAATTCCATTTCTGGGTATATACCCAAAAGAACTGAAAGCAGGGACTCAACCAGCTCTCTTCATTCTCAAGTTCATAGCAGCACTATTCACAATAGCCAAAAAGTGGAGACAACAAAAATGCCCATCAGCAGAAGAAGGGATAAACAAAATGTGGTATATGCATACACTGGAATATTATTTGGTGTTCAAAAGGAAAGAAATTCTGACACATGGTACAACATGGATGAACCTTGACAGCATTATGCTAAGGGAAACAAGGCAGTCACCGAAATGCATACACTCTACAGTTCCACTTATATGAGGTAACCAGAGTAGTCAAACTCACAGAGCCAGAAAGTAGAATGACTGGTATTCACCGGGGGCCGGGAGGAGGGGGAAATGGAGAGATAAGCTTTCATGGGTGCAGAGTGTCACTCTGGGCAGAAGAAAAAGTTCTAGCAATGGATGGTGGTGATGACTGCACAATAATGTGAATATACTTAACGCCACTAACACACAGCTAAAAATGGTTCAAATGGTAAAGTGTACCTTGTACATATTTTACCACAATGCGCCGCGTGGCATGTGGGATCTTAATTCCCCAACCAGGGATCGAACCTGTGTCCCCAGCAGTGAAGCTCAGAGTCCTAACTACTGGACTGCCAGGGAATTCCCAAAAATATATTATTCAGAGGATATATCTGACAGGGAGAAAAAGGTAAACAGGGCTACTCCACGTGACCATGTGGTCTCATGCTTTGAGTCCACCTCTCTGCCTCCAGACCCCTAATGAAGTCAGTACAGCTCCCGACTTCTCCTAGCCCAGCCATGTGGCTGGTGGGCTGGGTCCAGGGCTCTCCCTAATTGTTTTCCTCCCAAAGTCTGCTTAGGGCAACTTCTCAGACTCCACACAGGAGCTTCCTCTCCAAGCAGCCATTCCCAGCCAGCTGATCCCACCAAAGGCCACAAAGCCCAGGAGTCTGTAGCTTCTTAAACCCCAGACGCTGGCCCTGTGCTTTGGCCCCTTTAACTGAGCTTCTGCTTTGTAAAAATAAAAGTTAACTTGTTATGGTGAAAGTAGCTTGATGGCCTCTCTTTCCCTCAAAGACTTCTGCCAGGAGATGGAGTGAGAAAGAAAACCCAGGTGAGAAGCAAATTGAGTCTTTGTCAGGAGGGTGCTACAAGGGGCTTGCCCTGGGGGGTACGTGTTCTCTGTGTTAACAACAAACCGGATAAACGGAGGAGGGGGCAAGAGGCAAGCCTGGGTGTGCCTTTGGTACCTGCTTTCCCCCTCTTCTTTTGCTCATGCTTCTGACCCCTGATCATGACACCCTTCTCGCTTTCTACTCTGCTTCAGACACTAAATGACTGCAGACACCCTGTCCTTCTCTCCACTTCCATCTTCCTTCCTGCACATCTGTCCACTCCCTCTAATTTTATCACTCTAGAAGTTCCAAGTCATCAGGAAGCCTGAGTTCAGAGTTTGGGCTCCACATCCTATGTGTTCAAGGCAGTGCATCAAGTGTGTCAAATAAGATAATATGAAATCAGTGTGATCAATTATGCTTATAAAGGTGGCAAAGACAGCTAACCCAAGGCACCAAAAAGCCTATAAATCACCTAGATGGATTTATAGATCAAGGCACCTGGGTCTATAAATTGTTCAGAAGGTCAGGGGAAGAGGACAGAGAGAGCATAGGATGTTCAGATAAAGGATGCAAAAGTGTGGCTCTTCTCTACGGTGAGGATACTCAGAGTGCCTGGCCCCCTCTGCCCCCTGAGCCACTTGCCGTGTTAGTTTCCTTTTAGGTAATCCAAAACCAGTTCTAAAGAGTTTAAGCAGAAAAAAATATGATTAAAAGAGATTAATTCACTTACAGAAAATTTAGAAAAGCCCCTCAGTAGGCTTGGGGGCCAAGCTGCCCAGAAAATGCCCCAAATCACATTGAATCAGCCCGGTGGTTACAGAGACCTAGGCGACCACAGCCAACGCTGCCAGCATGGGCACACCAGGCTCCTCTCGCCCCGCTGAGGCAACCGTCTCCAGACACTGGATGCTCTTCCCACAACACTAGCCAAGGTGCACCTCACACCATCCCTGGCTTCACTGGCTTCCAGTTCAAAGTCTGACTGGTGGGACCCATGTCACATGCCTGTGCCCTAACTGGAGGGATGCTGGGTAAGGGCCGGGGGGACTGGTAGGTCTCTTCATTGGGGAATTCTCCACTCATGGGCACAATGTTCATAGGTCCCACTTATGAATGTTGAGCACACAAAAAGAATGGAACATGTGCCTGGGGGCACTGCGGCCACCAAAATGCCCTCCTACTTCTATTACTCCTCAGCAGTGTCTCACATAAAGCTTTGCTACCTAGAAAATGAGATTCTATCCTTGCTAATAAATTAAGAAAGGCCAATTGCGTAGACTCAAAAACGCTCACTAGTACCAAAAGTACCCACAACCTTCAGGGAAAAGAGCAAAGTCCTTAGACCACCATTCAAAGTCGTCCACAACAGGCTCCCGGTCTGCCTTTCCAGCGTCTCCACTTACCTTCCAAAATTCTCTACCCTCCCACAGCCATACTGGTGGGCTCCTGCCGCCCATCCTGGGACCCAGCACGTGTTTTCACCTCGTTTCATATCCCTACAGGGCCAGCCACCATCTGCTCAGCCTACCCAAACCGTATATCCCTCAACACACAGCTCTGGTTCCACATCCACCACCCTCCATAATTTCCCTAATAGGAAGGACTTCTCCTCAAACTCCAGTGGTATGTAGAAAACAAATCTGTGGTTTCCAGGGAGGAAGGGGAGGGATAAATTGGGAGATTGGGATTGACATATACATACTGCTATACATAAACTAGATAAATAATAAGAACCTACTGTATAGCACAGGGAACTCTACTCAGTACTCTGTAATGACCTATATGGGAAAAGAATCTAAAAAAGGGTGGATATATGTATAATTGATTCACTTTGATGTACAGCAGAAGCTAACACAACATTGTAAATCCACTATACGCCAATAAAAATTAATTTAAAAAAACTCCAGGGGTAACTATTACCTCATACTCCATTGTCAGTAGATCATGTACCGTGTGACATTACTTCTATCATTGTCTCAAACTCTTCTTTGTGTCTTTTCTTATTTATTTATTTATACATCTTATCTCCCCAACCAGCCACTAAAGCCCTTAATGGCAGAAGCCCTTGTTAGATTTCTTGGAACACGCACAGCATTTCACATGAGGCTTCTTCATTGCAGGCAGTCCATAAAGATATGTGACTTTAAATTTACTTTACTCCACAGAGTTTTTACTTATCAAAGTGACAGTGTCTACCCTTGCTTCTTAGCATGGCCCTGCTCCGCATGCTGACACTCGTGCATTTCCTTAAGTAGAACACAGGGCGGAAGAAGTCAGCAGTGGCCTCTTCCCCAGCAGGCACGCTGGCAGAAACAGAGATAACACCTCAGCATCTCTCATTAATCTGGAAACATTGGCCCAACATTTATCGGAATGGTGCTGATTAGGTGTTAGGTATTCTGAGAGCTCACAAATCCTTACGGCAACTCCATCAAGTAAGTGACATTATTTCCATTTTACAGATGGGGAGCCTGTGGAAAACTCAACCGGGGTCACACAGCATGTAAGGGACAGACCCAGCACTGAACCCAGACAAGCCAGTTCCAGGGGCAGTGCTTTTCACCACTGGCTAGTGACCAAGATACCCTCTTTCATATTGCAAACTTAATCATGGTGTCTACAGAAAGAGTATATTCTAAGAAGTTTAAAGAAAAATTTCACAAAACAGTTTGTTTTAACATGGAGAATGGTTCAACAGAAGAAACCTTACCAATATTTCTCTGTTTCTAATTTTATTTGATAAATAAATATGATAAATAAATATTGAGAGATATTTATTTATCTCTCCTTCAGAGAGCACATGCTGAACTTCCTCTCACCATTCCTAAAGAGTCAAGTCAGATAAAACAGGTGAGAGAAACATCTGCCTTTTTGTGGCACAGAGATTCACGTAGAAACATCTCATACATTCAAAAGTGTCTATGAAGAAACCAGACTTGCCCTCACCTCTTCAAATTAATGGTATGCTAATCATTCTATCGGAGGTATGTCTGAGAATAAACTCCAAAAGCCTCAGTTTTCAAGAAAATACTAAGAGTGTGGTATAGATGGGTATATACATCCTAGAAATCAAACCCTAATTCAAATATTTGTAACAAGAGTTAATGGGAAGGTTAACATTTTCTAGTGGCCCAAGTCAAAAACCCTTTTTTGCCTTCTTCTTTTTCGTTCTGTTATGCTCTGTTCATCCAAGGAGAGTATTATTGGTAATCTCTTGCTAGGTGCTTGACTCTCTTCTCTCATCAGAAATATAGTTGACTTTATTTTTCCTACCTCAGTGTTTCCTACACAGGATGGTAAGCTTCTAAACATCAGTGTCCGATTAAAAAGTAAGATTTCCATAATATGTTATGCTTTCAGCTTTCATTGGGGGAAAATATAAAATTATAAAAAATCCATTTACTATGGGAATGTTGTGCCGTCCCTCTTCTGGTGTTTTCTGGAAGCAGGTACCACATGAGAAAATGTCTCTAAACTTTTGTTCTACAAAAAGTTTTCCCTCAAAATCACTTGTCTTACAAACAATGAAAAGTGATCATGTTTTTCATTTTACCTTGGCCACCAGGGAACTCAGGACCAATTTCAGGCCAATCATATTTATCTATTTTAGATACAACTAGAATTGAAGCCATTTATGACTCAGTAGGCCAGTTAACAATTTATTGCTTCTCAGCTCTAAATGCATCCTTTTTGTGTCTGCTCTGTGAAAATGGGCATGGGCCCTTTAAATGTTTTTCCTTTGTCAGCTGGCCCTATTAACCTTTATCAGCAGTGGGCTCTGGAGAGACAGTTCAGGATGAAAGGATTTTGTTTCCTGGTCTGGTGCTTGCTCTCCAGGCTCCTGCAGGATGCACAGCTTCTCTAGGGTCCTCTGACAGCACACATGGCTTCCCCAGCACCCAGCACCTGCAGCAGAAGCAGCTTCCCCAGGCCCCAGGGACTCCTGCAAGGCACGGTGGTCAATATCGCCCGGCAGCCAGCAGCTTCCCCAGCATGCCTTTGGGATGACTTATAGCAGAGTCAGTTTCTCCGGTCAGGCGCCTCCCTGTGTGTTCACCTCCCAGTGAACAGCTTACTTCAACACCCTGGAGGGCAGATTGCCAGCAAGTTCCTGGGGCAAATTTCTAGATAATTCTACAGCACAGCATCACAGTGACTGCTCTGCTAACCAGTCAGCCACAGCCGTGCCAACCGGGACTGGGTCTCAGCCCCGGGGGAGTCCTCCTCCCACTCTATCTCAGCCCTTGGAATAGTGTCTGCTCCACATCTCTGCTATTCCCATATTCTACAGAGTTCTCTTGACTTCCTCCCAGGCAACTCCTTTGTTGCTTCAATTCCCTGTTACAGTCAATAATTCTTTACATTAAACTTGCCATGTTCAAATGACTGTGTTTCTCTCTCCTGATCAGTTCCAAACTGAGAGGCTTAACACATGTGCATTTTATGTTTTCTTCCTACCCTGACATCTACCCAAAAATGTTTTACACCGTGGTTTTATTATTATTATTATTATTATATTTTTTGCGATACATGGGCCTCTCACTGTTGTGGCCTCTCCCGTTGCGGAGCACAGGCTCCGGACTCGCAGGCTCAGCGGCCATGGCTCACGGGCCCAGCCGCTTCGCGGCATGTGGGATCTTCCTGGACCGGGGCACGAACCCGTGTCCCCTGCATCGGCAGGCGGACTCTCAACCACTGCGCCACCAGGGAAGCCCTCTATTATTTTTAAATTTAGATTTTACTACTTTATTGTGTGTATGCTTTCTTTAGTCTACTTTAAAGTGTTTGTGGAATTTAAAGGTTATTAATTCACTGAAATGTGTATGCAAATGAGGGGCATGCCTATTTAATTTGCTGTGTACCTTTCCCAGAAAAGAAGCAGACTCAATACAGTAGACCGATTATTTTTGATGAAGATAATGAGGTTGATGATCTTAGGTCTTTCCGTCCCAGGTTAGCCTTTCCTACAACTGAAATAAGGACTCTAGAAGTTTCGATGTTAGTACAAAGAATAACAAAGCTAGTAGAGAGACCCATGATAATAATAGTTCATCATTGTATTCCTCAAATCAAAATTTTCCAACTAGTGTAACAGAGCAGAGGATGACAATTTCAGATGAATATAGGAGAGACTAGTGAGCTTTGTGATGACTAAGAAGTAAAGGCTCAGCCAAATTCCCAGTGTGGCCGCAAACTGAAAACTTCCCAGGTTAACCATCAATTCCATTGCCACTGCCCAGGGAACTGAGAACTGCAGTGTGGTGAGACGACCTGGCTTTTGTTTGAAACTCTGGGGTCTACTGAGCACTAATTATATACCCTTGAGCAATTATCTAACCTCAATATCATAACAATGCCTGCCTCCCAAGGTTGCCGTGAAGATAAAGATGACCACTGACTATGATATCCTTTTCACAGTGCCTGGCACATAGGAAGCCTTAGCAAATGTAATTACCTTCTCCCTTGATATTAGTTTCCTAGGGCAGCCACAAAAAAATACCACAAATGTAGTAATTTAGAACAACAGAAGCTTATTGTCTCACAGTTCTGTAGGCAAGAAGTCTAAAATCAAGGTGAAGCTTGACCATGCTTCCTCTGATCCCGTAGAGGAAGGATCCTTCCCTGCCCTTTCCAGTTGCAGGTAGTCCCGGACTGGGCATGTGGCAGCATAATTCCAACCTCTGCCGCCATCTTCATGTGACATTTTCCCTGTGTCACTTCACGTGGCCTTTCCTCCGTGCATGTCTGTCTCTGTGTCCAAATTTCCCCTTTTTATAAGGATATTTGTCATGTTGGATTAGGGCCCATACTAATGACCTCATTTTAACCTGATTAACTCTCTGAAGACTCTATTTCTAAATAAGGTCACATTCTGAGGTACTGGGGGCTGGGACTTCTACATACCTTTTTTTTGGGAGGGGGGCAGAATGCCCCCCTCTTTAGTTTTTTGCCTAGAGGTTGCAGCCTAGTTCCCTTCCTCCATAGTGAATTATCAATTAGCTCTTTAGAGTACAACTTGTGCTTTATCACAGATTCTGGAATATGGGCTTACAAAATACACCCATCGAGGTAAAGCATAAGTAAGTCCATAACTTAGAAAACTCCTAACTCTTCTCGGCTTCCCTCATTCTGGGCACTGGGCATCGATGGCTGTCCTCAGCCTTGCTCTCTCCAGCCTCTCCTGGTCTCTAACTGCTCCAGGCCCTGCCTCTCATTACCAGCCCTGAACTCACCAGATACTTTTCCTTTTTCCTCTTTCTTAATCTGATTCCTTAACCAAAGACCCATAACTATCTATCAGCTGTATTAAAATCTGTATACTCTGCTAAACAGGTGCAATCTATAAAAAATGGCCCAGAGGGGCTTCCCTGGGGCACAGTGGTTGAGAGCCCACCTGCCAATGCAGGGGACATGGGTTCGTGCCCCGGTCCGGGAAGATGCCACATGCCGCAGAGCGGCTAGGCCCGTGAGCCATGGCCGCTGAGCCTGCACATCCGGAGTCTGTGTTCCGCAACGGGAGAGGCCACAACAATGAGAGGCCCGCATATCGCAAAAAAAAAAAAAAAAAAAAAAAGGCCCAGAGGTAAGAAGGACATTTTAGTTCACCTAAAGGGAAGCCCTTCACAGTCCTATGTCTAAGTCCAAGTCCTTAACTGAAATGTAAGAACTTTAGGGATTAATCATTTGTCAGTTGCTTCATTTGCAAATATTTTCTCCCATTCTGAGGGTTGTCTTTTCATCTTGTTTATGGCTTCCTTTGCTGTGCAAAAGCTTTTAAGTTTCATTAGGTCCCATTTGTTTATTTTTGTTTTTATTTCCATTTCTCTAGGAGGTGGGTCAAAAAGGATCTTGCTGTGATTTATGTCATACAGTGTTCTGCCTATGTTTTCCTCTAAGATTTTATAGTGTCTGGCCTTACATTTAGGTCTTTAATCCATTTTGAGTTTATTTTTGTGTATGGTGTTAGGGAGTGTTCTAATTTCATTCTTTTACATGTAGCTGTCCAGTTTTCCCAGCACCACTTATTGAAAGGCTGTCTTTTATCCACTGTATATTCTTGGCTCCTTTATCAAAGATAAGGTGACCATAGGTGCATGGGTTTATCTCTGGGCTTCCTAACCTGTTCCATTGATCTATATTTCTGTCTTTGTGCCAGTACCATACTGTCTTGATTACTGTAGCTTTGTAGAATAGTCTGAAGTCCGGGAACCTGATTCCTCCAGCTCCGTTTTTCTTTCTCAAGATTGCTTTGGCTATTCGGGGTCTTTTGTGTTTCCATACAAATTGTGAAATTTTTTGTTCTAGTTCTGTGAAAAATGCCAGTGGTAGTTTCATAGGGATTGCACTGAATCTGTAGATTGCTTTGGGTAGTAGAGTCATTTTCACAATGTTGATTCTTCCAATCCAAGAACATGGTATATCTCTCCATCTATTTGTATCATCTTTAATTTCTTTCATTAATGTCTTATAATTTTCTGCATACAGGTCTTTTGTCTCCTTAGGTAGGTTTATTCCTCGGTATTTTACTCTTTTTGTTGCAATGGTAAATGGGAGTGTTTTCTTAATTTCACTTTCAGATTTTTCATCATTAGTGTATAGGAATGCAAGAGATTTCTGTGCATTAATTTTGTATCCTGCTACTTTACCAAATTCATTGATTAGCTCTAGTAGTTTTCTGGTAGCATCTTTAGGATTCTCTATGTATAGTATCATGTCATCTGCAAACAGTGACAGCTTTACTTCTTCTTTTCTGATTTGGATTCCTTTTATTTCTTTTTCTTCTCTGATTGCTGTGGCTAAAACTTCTGAAACTATGTTGAATAATGGGAATGTAAATTGATACAGCCACTATGGAGAACAGTATGGAGGTTCCTTGAAAAACTAAAAATAGAACTACCATATGACCCAGCAATCCCACTACTGAGCATATTTCCTGAGAAAACCATAATTTAAAAAGAGTCATGTACCAAACTGTTCATTGCAGCTCTATTTACAATAGTCAGGACATGGAAGCAACCTAAGTGTCCATCGACAGATGAATGGATAAAGAAGATGTAGCACATATATACAGTGGAATATTACTCAGCCATAAAAAGAAACGAAATTGAGTTATTTGTAGTGAGGTGGATGGACCTAGAGTCTGTCATACAGAGTGAAGTAAGTCAGAAAGAGAAAAACAAATACCGTATGCTAACACATATATATGGAATCTTAAAAAAAAAAAAAAAGGTCATGAAGAACCTAGGGGCAAGACAGGAATAAAGACGCAGACCTACTAGAGAATGGACTTGAGGATATGGGGAGGGGAAGGGTAAGCTGTGACAAAGTGAGAGAGTGGCATGGACATATATCCACTACCAGACGTAAAGTAGATAGCTAGTGGGAAGCAGCCACATAGCACAGGGAGATCAGCTCGGTGCTTTGTGACCGCCTGGAGGGGTGGGATAGGGAGGGTGGGAGGGAGGGCGATGCAAGAGGGAAGAGATATGGGAACACATGTATATGTAAAACTGATTCACTTTGTTATAAAGCAGAAACTAACACACGATTGTAAAGCAATTATACTCTAATAAAGATGTTAAAAAGAAAATAAAAAAGAACTTTAGGGAAGGGTAATGCATTTTGCCACTAACTCCTTTGTATGAATTGCAGGGGTAGGGTTCATATTAGGACACTGTGCTCCCTTGTGGAAAAAGAAGACCATAAGGGAAGAAGCATAGACTGTGCACATGTGTGTGAACAGAGACATAAATGTACACTCGAACTGGCCCAAGCCAAGGAAAACCAGCTAACGGAGCGGGGTCCCTAAGTTTTGTCATAGGCCTAAAGTCTTAGCAAAAATTGACATGTACGCACTGCCTCTCTCTGTGTCCCAGTATAGGCACCCCTGCTTCTCCTGCTCTATAAATCCCAGTAGAAAGGGAAAAGCTGGATGGTCTGGAGGAGGCAGCTCCACTTAGGCAGCCACGTGCAGGTGTGCTTCAAGCGGGAAATAAAGACTTCTCGGTGAAAAATCGTCTCCCCAACACTCCCCTCAGGTCTAAAACTCCCGTCATTAGGGTCGTTCTTAAGTTAAAGACATCTTATCTTCCCAAGACATTTGATAAAAGCAGAACACTTCCCAGGAGGGATACACTGTGTCCTTGGTGCCCATTAAGATTTTCACGAGCACTGGGTGTTGTATTCCCTGGTGGTCACCTTAGTCAGCTGTCCCAAGGGAATAAGTCCAACCGTAGACATACGTTCGTTTTGTTCTCTGCTATGTCCTCAGAGCCGTGCAAATCCCTGGATGTAAAATGCAATCTGAATCTGCCTCTATAAAGTGGAGACAGAATAGCACCTAGCACATCATGTCGTTGTGAAGAGTTAATGATTAATACCTCTAAAATGCTTAGAACAGTTCCTGACATATAGTAAGCTCATGATTATTATTATTGTTGTTGTTGTTATTACGACTGATTAAACACACAGGGAGAGGAAAAAGATCTAGGAACTCTGAACAGGAAGGCCCCATGGGGTGATGTGAATGAGGGGAAGGGTAAAAGAAGTGGTGGAGGAAGTGCAGGGTGGGCTGAAAGGGAAATAGAGCAGACCAGCTTGTCTCACCATCCGAGAGCGTACAGAACAACCTATGGACACTGCCCACGCCCCAGGCCCACGGCACTGACCAGGGCCCACTGAGGGCCTGGCACTGAACTGTGGTCCTCGTTTTCCTGCAGCGTTGAGCCAGAGGCCTTTGCCTCTCGGCCCTGCTGTGGCCGGAGAGGGGTGATAGAATGCAGGAGAGTGCGGTGGTGAGCAGCCTCCATACCTTAGAGAGTGACTGTGTCCCGAAATCTCTGAAACTGAACCAGATTAACAGGGAGCACCCGGCACTGGAAAGTAGGTACCCCAGATTCCCAACCAGGACCCACAGCATAGCATCCAGCCTAAAGGAGAGGCAAGGTGCTGCAACACAGTTTCCCTAAGTGTGTTACTGGTGGCTCATGAAAAGAAAAAGTATTCAAATAGGTTTCTGGGTTAAATACAGTTAAATGTACTTCTTTAGAATACGATTTCTCAGAGCCTGTAATATGCCTCAATGTATTGGGAATCTCCAGAGGTAGATACTGTGCATAGCGTTTCCCAAATGTATTTGATCAGAGAAGCCTGTTTTTAACACAGTATCCAGAGGCCAGTGTCCTGCTAGAAAACCCAGTGGGGTGTGGATAAAGCTGGATACAGTGTCTCCAAAGCCAAGACATCGAGAGTTTCGGAGTCCTCACTTCCTCATCTGAAAAAAGTGACGGGTTCTTAATTCAGTGGTCCTTATCTGAGAAGCTGGTAAAAGCCATGGATCCTCTCCCTGAAACTAGGCACATTTATATATGTGTCAGACTCTTTTATTCATACAAGTTCAGGGAATCATAAATTTCTCAACTCTAAGATGTTCTAAGATCCCATCCATCTCTCAGACGCTGAAGGTACCTGAATTAGAAGGACATCATGGTAGACAGCCAGCGCTTTCGCCTGCCCAGCATCCCTTCCCTTTCCTTTTGGTGACAGCACTAGTTCCCCTTTGTGAAACTACCTTTTTCCCATTCTTAGTCCATGCAATTCAAGAAAAGTGGACCAACTCCCTTCAACTCCAGAAGTGGGCACGTCACCCAAACTTAACCAGTCACAATACCTTATTCCCCTTGCCCCAGCAAAGAAATCAGGGATAGCACAATGTTGATGAGAGAGTTCTCTAGGACTTGTGCTAGAGCTATCAGATCAGAAAAAAGAGAGGAAGAGATGGAGAGAGGGAGGGAAGGAAAGAAGGAGCGAAAGAAGGGAGGACGGAAGGAAGGGAGGGAGGGATTAAAGACTACATTGTGGCTTCTAAACTAGCAGAATGAAAGTTGGCAGTCTAGGCAGCAACTTTTATCTTTGACAGGGAAAGCAATTCCTAACCATATTAGCTGAATCATCCCTAAAATCTACTTCCTCCCCCCAAATACCCCATTTTTGTGAGCCAATAAATCGTCTCCTCTGTTTAACTTGCAACTGAAAGAGTGCTACATAATTCAGACCTCAATCTTGGGACTCCCAGGCCTGCTGGGAGGCTCAATTAAGATGCTCACTGTATTAATGCTGAGTCTATACTCGACAGATAATAAGCCTGTAAGGATGTTTAATGGAGGACTGTGTGTTGGTAGGTACCGGTAGGACCTGACCACTGACCCATGTGAGCTGTGCACCAAGAAGACCCCAGAGACCTCAGCTAGTTTCTTCCACCTGCTACCTGCTGCCTGAAATGCCATCCTGGAGCATCTGGGACGCTGGCGGAGGTAGCAGGAGGTATGGGGGTATTGCTTAGCCTTTTGAGAATCTAAGGAATCTAATCAATCCTCTTCTTCGAAAAATAAGGGAACATATTTGTGGGCCGTTTCAGGGGTTTACAGACTCTCGGAAGCCCCATAGAGACTCCTTCCTCAAGGGGTCTCAGGGCTGCATGACCTCATTTAGGTAGAGAGGAGTTGCTAGACTTGTTCCATGAGAGATCTCAGTCTCCCAAAGGCCTGAAGATGCCAAGGAAGAAAAAAGGGAGACCACCACCAGCACAAGAATGGAAAGGAAGGTGGCCGATAATCTGCAAAGACTCTGGCATTTAAACACACAGCATGAATAAGTCTCATTACCCCCAACTGCCCTTTGAGAAGGTTTTCTGTTCATGGGACAGGGAGGCAGCATAGCTAGAGTCCCCCTCAGTCAGATTTGGAATTAACCTGTGGCCTAAGGTTTGGATTCCTGTTAAAAGTGATTCCCGGACAGAGAACATTTTAAACTCTTATCAGTCATTCATACCTTTTCCCAGGTAACATATTTTAATAAGAAGAATCGGGAACGCCTGAATAAAAAGCAGGAGGGAGAGTAGAGACGACAGATGTCCTCTGCGGGCGGCTTTGTCTGGGCTGCCTGGTGGAAGCACTAGTCTCTAAAAAAAGCGATCAATCCTAACTTTGAAACATTTTGCTGAATAACTGTTTTAAATGGCTACGTTCTTCCCATCTGTGGGAGATTTTCCTAAAAACACAAAAATTAAGCCAAGATCTCACAACGAAGGAACTACTGAGTTTAATTGCAAAGTTAGAAGCTGATGGTTTGACAAAGCCTCACCTATTTTTCTTCCCATCCTTAAAATATTTTTTTTATCAAAACTGGCCTCCCCTACTGAAGTCTGTGCTGCACTCCCAGCCCATCCCCCCAGCCCCCTACTCCCACACCCCACTCCCAGCAAGCCCGTGCTTGGGATCCTGCCCAGCCCTCGTGAGGCCTCCTACACATCCAAGGTCCAAGGCAAGGGAAGGAGGGGACAGCTGCAGCTCAGCTCCTGGCCACAATCCTTCCACCAAACCATCATCTGGGATCTTTTCCTCCTGCCCTACAAGATGTCAGAGCTAGGGTCTCATATGAGGAGTGCTCAGATGAACCTCCTGCGAAAAACACATTTTACAATCCAGAGCCTTTTGCCAAGGATAAGAATAGTCTCCCCTGTGCCTATTTCGGGCTCACACTGAGAACAGATAATAATTTACGTGTGCCTAACTCCTCCACAGCTTGAAAGTGCTTTTCTTTACCATTCTGCCTGTTTGTTTGTTCTACTCGGGAACCCAGAGGGGAGCCAAGATTGTCAAATCTGCTCCGTAGCAACTGTCTCCCTCTAATTTCAATAGGGCCCGAGTCAGCATCACTATGGCACATGCAGACGCAGCCTGAGATTCGGGCTGGGTCCTCGAGTTCACTTCATGGTATGGCTGCTGGTAGATGTGAATATTGTTAAAAGTTTGCCACCATAAATCCTTGAAAAATAAGAACAACTTATTTCTTATATGAAATAAGATTTTTACATCTAAAAAGCGAAGAATTAAGCCAAGCCGTTGAGTTTCACCTTGTTTTGAAAGACTTGTTTCAGTACCAAAATCACTGAGCTTGGCATATTCCAAGAGGAAGCTCAGGGTGGGAGGGAGGGAGACGCAAGACGGAAGAGATATGGGAACATATGTATATGTATAACTGATTCACTTTGTTATAAAGCAGAAACTAACATACCTTTGTAAAGCAATTATACTCCAATAAAGATGTAAAAAATAAAAAAAAAAACCCTAAGGAACAGCTTTGGGCAAGAGCCTTACACCATCAGCTCAAATCTGCTACAAACACAGGTCAAGAATCTGGTCACCAGGATCTGTGCTTTATGAATGACCATGTACTGGCACAGCCTCGGGCACTGAGCGGGGCATTTCACCGCAGCACCGCTAAGGAGGCTTAGAAAGTATGTGAGGTTTGTACGGGTGGTCCCCTTCTCTCTGTCTTGCCCCCTCTTACACTCTGTAGACTCCCTTGGAAGCCTCTCTTTGTTCTGCATCTTCACGTTGCCCGTCCACATCAAAGGGCTTTGTGCTTTGAACCACCTACCCAGGATGGCAGTTTGAAGACTTTGTGTTGCAGCTCGCCCGGTGAAAGCAGTTCCGTGCCCTGGAGATAGCAGGCACCAACTGGCAGGATGCTTTCGCCTTGGTCCCTAGCAACTGCTCCCACACCCACGCCTCTACTTACCTTGCTCGCTTCCCTAGCTACCAGGGCCCCCCATCCTAGCACACCTCTGACACCACCCTGTCTGTTCACAGTGTTCCCCGTGAACTCCTAGAACCCTACAGAGGGGGATCCCAGGGATTCCGCCTCTTGGAGCACGGACTGACTCTCAGCACTGACTCCCATTTTAATCCTGCCAGGCCCACAGTCTGTTAGTCAAACCCCCCAGTGCCAGCGTCTTAATTCAGTGTTAGACAATCTGGTCAGTAACCCAGTAGATCTCAATCCTGGATGTACATTTGGATCTCTTGGAAGCCTTTCAAAATGACTAACCCTCAGGCACCAGCCCCAGAGATTCTGATTTCATTGGCCTGGCGTAAAGCAGTATTTTTTTTAGCTCTGCAGGTGGTTCAAAGGTGAGTCAGGGTTCTGAATCAAGGGTCTAAACCCAAGACAAGCAGAGTACCGAGCCCATTTGCAAATGCAAAACGTAATTTCTTGCTCAATTATGACGGTTGAGACAAATACTGAAAAGGTTATTCCAATTTAATTTAAACAAGTCATTCCTCTAGATTCTTACATGTGTCTAACACTCAGTAAAATACATATTTTATAATGATATTTTATAAAAAACAACCAATTTTTTTCTCTTTCAGGACAGCTCCATAAAACTGTGTTACCTGTTGAATGTAAACTTTGTCTATGTGACTCCCTGGTTGAATATTATGCACCTTTGGACATAACGCTTTCACGCCTCCAAAGTGCTATGTAAAAGCCTGAAATAGTCGGGTTATGTCATATACAATGAGAATATCATTTACCATTTTTCCAATTAAATCTTCACAACTTTTCACTTAGTCCTCCAATCTGTTGCTGTGAGGTCCATGGAGTAGCAGAATGGTAGAAATGCAGAATCTACAGCCCCCACCCCAGACCAAGTGAATCAAAATCTACATTTTTAACTAGAGCCTCAGGAGAACCCACAGCTACATTCACGTTTGAGACACACCCTCCAGTAAGCCACTTTTATCAGCCTTTTTGTTAGAGCGGCTTCTTTCAGGGCTCTCCCTTTGTGGTCTTAGCCCCCCCATGAATGCTCTGCTTCCACCAAACCACACTGCCCCAGGTTCCAGGCCTCTCAGGCCTCCTCCCCACCATCTGCAAAGCCCCCTCCCCTTCTTTTTGCCTAAAGGCGGCACTCGTATTTCTCAATGTCCCAGTTGAGTCTCTCAACTCCAAAACCTTCTCCATAGCCCAAGGGCTCTTACCTGCCTCTAATTTTACAGAACCTGTCTAGCTACACTTTCATCCAGCATCGTAGCTGTGCTTGTTCTGTTATTTAACCCTTATTCTGCCCTTAATTTTCCAAGTACTTCTGCTTTGTGTCTCCTGCTAGTCTATCACTTACATGTTTTTGCACCTGTCATGGGACTTTGCATATAATAGATTCAACAAATATTTGGTGTTTGGCTTTGACTTGGATCTCTGATGGCAAACTATATAATCTGAAAAACCTATAAATCTGAGTCTAGAAACCTAGTAAAAAATATACAACCTCTAAGTTTTGCTGGTATTAAACCTTCCAATATGCTGAACCCAGAAGTTGCACAATAATGTACTGTACAGATACTGAACTATTTTTAAATAACTGGAGAAAATAAATATCAAAAATAAAAATAAGACAACATAATATCAGGTATCAACTAACACTGTAAGTAGAAACATCTCATATTATTGTCGCTAAGGACAACTAAACAAATAAAATCCCTTAGCTACCAGCAGCTGCCACGGACCAAAATACAATGACAGCCAACCCCAGCCTATGATGTGCAAAGAAAAGCATACAGGGCTTCTGACCAAAATTGTGTCTACCAGGATACAGGCAGTCTCAAAACTCATTCCATTCCACTCCTGGATAGAATGACCCCATACACCGTGGCAGGTGTTTTTCTCTATCCTTTCATCAAGTCCATAAGTATTATTAGAATTTAACAATGTGTCTTATAGCAGGTCATAGAAATACAAAGATGGCTAAGACATGTCCTTACTGTCAATGTGCTCACAGTCCTAGTGGGAAGAGGCATAAACAGATCATTCTAACACAATGTGGAACATACAGTACTACAGTACACGTACACAGGGCATTATGGGAACACAAGGAAGGGCTGCCTAACTCAACCTGAAGCAATCAAGATTGTGGACTTTCTGTGGCTTCCCTGGTGGCGCAGTGGTTGAGAGTCCGCCTGCCGATGCAGGGGACACGGGTTCGTGCCCTGGTCCGGGAAGATCCCACATGCCACGGAGCGGCCAGGCCCGTGAGCCGTGGTTAATGAGCCTGCGTGTCCGGAGCCTGTGCTCCGCAACGGGAGAGGCCACAACAGTGAGAGGCCCGCGTACCGCGAAAAAAAAAAAAAAAGATTGTGGACTTTCTGGAGGTGGTGATACTTGAGTTGAGACTTAGAGATGACAAAGGAATTAGCCAACTGAAAGATGAAGAGTGATATTCCAGGTAAGGAGAAGTACGTAAGGAGAGGGAAGAGGACACTGACAACATGGTATATGGAAGGAGCCTAGAAAGCTCTGCATAGTAAGAGGCCAGAAGTGATGAGGTTTTCTCTACAGAGGCAGTGGCCACTTGCTAGTTGATAAGCTTGGAGGCAAAAGACTTGGGACTTTATCCAAAAGGCAAGTGGAAAATGTCTAGGTTTGAAAAGACTTCATGCAGCTTCCAAGATCTAATAAGCAAAATTAGAACAGCTTTGATTCTAGATGAACCAACTACATTAAAGCCATAGAATCCTCATCAACATGGCTACTTAGATACTAATTCAAACATTTCATGAATCATCTCTGCAGATGGATATTGGAGAACAAGACCTCTGAGATAAATCCCTTCCAGCCAAGATTCTATTTTCTGATTTTAAATGGCCAACAAAACTATGGACCCATAACATGGATCTGTCCTTCTGAAGGCACTAAACCATACCGCAGGACAAATACCACAGTCTTATTAAGATAGTGAAGTGAAAGGAGCATTAAAAGGGCCATAGAATGGGAGCCTGCTTCTTCTCACTTCTAGCTAACTTCTCTTTCCAGCAAACTATATTTTTCTCCAATTATAGCTCACCATGTCAGGCAAATGTATGCGATTATTATGTCTTTATTCTGAGTATTTTAATTTAAATTTTTTACTGAGTTTTTTCATTTGCAACCAAACAGTTCAATTATTTGCTTTACACTTATTGATACACACATACACACACAGATTTTTACTCAATTTTGAGAGGTAAGACGCTGGTTGATTTGAATGTTGGCATTTTGTGAAATGTTGCCTCAGTATAAAAAATAGTTTACTCTGGATGTTCAAAACCATTAACACAGAAGAAAAATACCAGCAGGAAATAATTCTGTGTGGTTCAGGCAGATGACTAGATACATTATACCCAATGGTATATATGAGCTGGAATCATTCAACTGCCTGCCTTTTAAATACGTCATGTCTCCAAACTGCACCTTGCACACTGCTTCCTCTAAGAGCTCCTAATCTGGGCCAGGCTTCTCAAAATGGATGAAACTAAACTAACTCAGCCATCTTTTGCCAATTTCACTGTATCTGGATTCAGCATTTCATCTTCCCATATAACCCGTGTAGGTATTATTTTCCTAGCAGTGATTTTACTTTTTGGCGATGGGCAAATGTCCATATTTACAATTTTAGCCTTTTCAGGACCACAGAATTAAGCAATCATCAGGAAAAAATAACAGTGATGATAAAATTTAGAATAATATTAAAGAGGTAAGTGTGATAGTTAAATAAAAATTAAAAAATCAAGTAGACCAGGGATGAAGGGCATGGGCCCTGGGGCCAGACTGCAGAGTGTAGTTCTTGGTTTCCCCACTTATACTATACTAGTATAGTATACTATACTAGCTTTGGATAGGTCATTTAATCATTCAGAGGTCTCAGTTATCCAGTATGTAAAATGGGAATAATAATGCTAGTTCCTATCTTTAATGTAGTTGATAAGATTTTTAACAGTAATTTATACACAGCATTTAAATCAGAGATTGGCACATAAGAAGTTATATGTGCTAGCTATTATTAGTATTATCATCAACATCATCATCATCATCATCATTATAAGGTACCACAATCCATTAATCTCAATTCTCAAAAATAGTTTCATGGAATGTCACAGGGTATTTTCACATTCACATGTCCTCTTCTTTTCTAGCACTTCTTGGGATGTTTGAAATACAAGAGAAAACAAAAATAACTCTTCTCAAGAGATGATATTACAAAGATTAGCTAGCAGAAAATATGTTGCGGCAGACATTTTTGGTTGAATGACCCAACCCCATTTCCAGTCTCTTCCCTAGGTCCTCTTCCAGCTTGCAATGTGCACATGACACAGTGCAGCAGGAAAAGCATTTTCCCCTCTTCCTACTGAAATGATCGCCAGCCTACGAAGGAAGCCCCCAAAGAATCAGAGACCTCAATGCTAACCTTGCTGACCCCCCTTCAACCAGTGCCAACAGCTACCCGCCCTCAGACTTTTCATCATATATGAAAAGTAAACCCCTTTACAATTGAGACTTCATATTCAGGTTTTCTAATGCATGCAGCCAAAAGCTTTCCTGACTGATACATTTATAGACTCCACGTTGCTCATGAGACGACCCGAGAGATCTCAGTCTGCAGCAGTCATTCTCACTGATGCCTGATTTCTTTTCCTAGGGTAAAACTAGGTCCCTGGTGCTTGTGCTTCTGCGTTCAGTGTTCCAACTTGCCCTGCATAAGTTGCATCCTGGAGATCCAGGGAGCCCTTCCTTCTAGGTCTTCCCCATTCCATCTTTCTGCTCCCAGGTGCTGATCCCACTTCAGCTGCTCATGCTGCAGGCTTTTCATTTCTTGCCCTCCAGGAAGCCACACTCTGGGTGACCAGCATCCCTACACTGGTGCTACTTATTCCCCTTGACACCAAGCTCATAAGTTTTCTCTTCAGTGTCACCTGGTAATGGGGGCAGACATCTTCCCATCACTTGTCTCTCTCCACCTTATCAGTTTTATTATTGTGGCCAATTTTTCTTGTCCCCAGTGGTTCTCAAAAAGCCCACCTGCCCAATCACTCCTCAGCCCCTTCCGGTTCACTAACGAAGTCTAGTTGCAGCTGTATACACGATAAAACTGGTAAAAGCTACACAGCTTGCAAATAGTGTTTCCAATTGTCATACTGTATTATTGTTGTTTAGACAATCAAACTGTTCACTGAAATAATTACATTATTAAAATATTTTTAAATTGTCTATGGACTTATTTCAGATAGTACTTCTTCAGCTCTAAAATTATTCAACAACAAAGAAAAAACTGTAACTTGGACTTGGTGATTGATATTTTCTTCTTCATCAACTTAGTTCACAATTTGGAAACAAAGGTTTGTCTGTTTAATATCATATGAAAAATTATAGTCATCTTGGATAAACAATAGTGTCAATAAATAACATCTACATAAGAATGAAAAAGAAAACCTATATTCTTGCTGCCAGCAGACATAACTTTTGTTGACCTTTGAAAGCCAGGGGATTAACCAGCATTTGGGGGGAGACATTTTGAAAGACACAGAACCTGTCATATTTTCTGCTTCATGAGCTAAACATAAACAGTGGGGAGACTGTTACAGCTGTCTGCTAACAGATGAGGCTTTGGAGGTTGTGAGCCAAAGGAACAGCAAAGACCATTCTGTGTTTAATAAACCATATACCCTCCAGTACTGAGATAACCCCTGCCAGGGAGTTAACATTTGGAAAAAAAAAAACAAAACAGTTCTTCCAAGTCATGGAGGTATAATATAAGATCCTGTGATTGTAAAGAAATCACATGGGTTGTGAAGAGAAGCAATTGTGAGGGATGTCATTTTTAAAATTTACTATAATTTACAAATAAGAGAGACCTGAGCTGATAAAGTATCATCCAAATTACTATTTGAAAATGATTTATACCACAGGGAACACAAAACAGTATTTCTATTTGTTTTTCTAGCAAAACATAACATATGTGCAGCAAAGTGAATCAGAAACTCTTCCCAACTCAGAAAAACTTTAAATCATAATAATAATGAAGATAAAAGTCATTTTCTGGCAGTAGCTCAATAATACACTGAGAATGGAGTCACCACATACATAATTCAGGCATAATGTAATCCTCAAGACACATATTCCTAAAATAAAGAGGCAGACAGCCTAGGTGTGGATCTGGCTCTTGCTGTGTTACTTTGTGCAAGTAACTGAATATCTCTGAGCCTCAGGATCCACATCTATAAAATGCAGGTAATAGCTACGGTGAAGGGTTGTTAAAATAAGTGAAATGAATTGATATTTTTACAGTTTTAGAACAGTTCCCAAACATATACTAAGTGGTACTTAAGTATAAATAACAAATAATAACAGCTGTGTAGCTTACCTGATGCCTGATGGGATAAATTTAAACTAATCCGTCAGTGGAAGAGCTATGGAAGCCTCCAGTCTAACCTCTTCTCTCACACAAGAATCCTCTAAGAACCAAAACCAAAACCAAAAGCATGACCCAGCAATTCCGCTCCTGGGTATATATCTGAAAAAAACAAAAACACTAATTCGAAAAGACACACGGGTCCCAATGTTCATAGCAGCATTATTTACAATTGCCAAGATATGGAAACAACCAAAGTATCCATTAACAGATGAATGGACAAAGAAGATGTGGTATATATACACAATAGACTACTACCCAGCCATAAAAAAGAATGAAATTTTGCCGTTTTGCAGCAGTATGGATGGACTTGGAGGGTATTATGCACAGTGAAATAAGTCCGACAGAGAAAGACACTGTATGATATACTTTATATGTGGAATCTAAAAAATACAACAAACTAGTGAATATGACAAAAATGAAGTGGACTTGCAGATATAGAGAACAAACTAGTGGTCACCAGCAGGGAGCTGGGGAGGGGCAGAATAGGAGTGGGGGAGTGGGAGATAAAAGCTGTTGGGTGCAAGATAGGCTACAAGGACATATTGTACAACATGAGAAATATAGCCAATATTTTTAAATGGAGTGTAACCTTTTAAAATTGTATAAAAAATTAAAACAAAAACAATCCTTGACACACTCTGACCTGAGGAAGAGGACACTGGAAAATACCTCCCTGTAATTCCCACCTTGAATTCTAAATCTGAACCTATAACAAATAAATCCAAGCCTGCTTCCACATGGCAAACCATCACAATTTTTAAGGAACCACCATCACCTTCTCTTCCTCAAGCCAAGCATCCTCTATCTGTTCATCCTCTGAGACTTTGATGGGGCTCCAGCTCCCTCACCATCTAGGACACTGGCCTCTACAGACAGCAAGTTTGTTCGGTTCCCCAGGAAAGTTGGGCAGGAAGTACCGGGATGTGATTCACGTGGCGGCCTATCTGCCACTCTCATTCTGGACCTTGATTTCTATTAGCTGAGGCTCAGATGGCGCTCCAGTTTTCTGGCATCTGTGTCACGCTATTGCCTTATACTTAAAACTAGCCTCTTGATCTGCTGAAAAGCCAGAGCACTCAGCTCCATCCTTACAATGACATTTTTAAGCCTAAACTCAATAATGTGTATTTATCCCTATTAAGTCTCACTTGATTATTAATCAGGATAAATGTGCATGCAAATGGAATCACAGTAGTACACCAAATCAGATTTTAAATTCTCTAGAGGAAATTCATTTTTTTTTACAGGAATCTTATGATCAAATTTTGTAAAGCAAATATCCTTCAATTGATATTTTTGGTAACTATCTATTAGCATATTATAGCTGTCTACAGCAGGAAACATATATTAAGCTTTGGATTCTACCATATTATGTTATTAAAGCAGATCCGACTTCCTGTACTTTGATTAGGCTAATACTAAAATTAGTTTATTTTCCTGCAATGTACTGCAACCAGAAGATTAGCATGCAGAGGAGAGAGCCGGGAGGCCACAGACCCAAAACCTATGACCAGGTCTAAAATCTCCTAAAAGTGTACAGTCCTCAAAGGGCAAACCAAGAGTTAATTCTTGGCTTAAAATTTCCCTCCCATGCCTTTTATATGGATGAAATAATACTGTGAAAAAAACATTACCGCTGACCCTCTCCTATTTGTTCAGTTTCCACTTAATTTGGTTCCACAATTGGGTCACTGTCCTCCAGGGTTCTCTACCAGGTAAGGCCCTTAGGCTAAGCCTTCTACAGGCTGAGTCCAGTTCACCTCTCTTGCCTCATCTCTAATGACACTCCAACACTGTCACCCCTAGAGTTTCACCAGCCCACTCACCTGTACTCTCAGCTCCATCCATGTCTCAAAACCAGTCCTGACAAAGGAGGCAGTTGGTAAGGTCTTAAACCAATCCTGTGGTAAGATAACTAGTATCTCATGTGCCTGGGTGAGCCCTGGGAACCAGAACTGAGCTAATTCTACCCAACCACTGAGCACACTGTGCATGGCCTTCCTGCTCAGATTCTGACTGAGCCTTCCTGTCGTCCCCTTACTGGGGTTGAAGCTCTTCCCTAAGCCTGGACACTTAACTGAGGCCCTGAGAACTTTCCCCGCCCATTTGCAGATCCCTGTTATTCAGTTATTACCTGGGATCCAGCCATAAATCAGAAAAACCTCCACATACCACCATGTACCTCCCATTAGACTTTCAATGTCAGTATTACTGCCCATGGATCTCCCACCACATTGGAGACTGAACCAAAATTTACCCTGGATCTTTCAACACCACAATTTGAACTACTGATACTAAAGAAAAACTTGAAGAAGAAATACGCAAACCCATGCATAAAGAAAGTCACAACTCCTTTTTCTGAGGAATAAAAGACATCTCAAATAGCTGAAGATACATGGCATGTTCCTGGGAATGGCAAGTAGTCAAGGCCAAGATATACCAAGAATCCAAACCTTTGGCAGCACCAATCTACGCATGGGGAGATTTTTTAATCAGCATGACTCAGGTGTGGAAGACTGATGGTTTGAATTCAGCCAGGCTTGGGATTTTGCTAAGCAGGTGTGAAAGAAGAACATGGGGCAAAAGAGCTGATACTGTCAAAGAGAGACAGAAGTGATGGAACATAAAATCTAAATGGCTTGGGAAACAAATGTAGAAAGTGGGTAACAGAGAAAACAAGAATCTAGAGTCTGGAGAGCCTAATGGGACAAAGATGAATGAAACTTGCCAGAGGCTATGTCAAGAGACCAAGGTCTGGATATAAAATTTCAGTGCTGAAGACACTGGTGATGAAAACATGCTGAGTATGCAAACAGAAGGACATGATGAAGAGGGGCTATGGTAGAAGCTATTGGAGATGAGTAACTCAAAGCCCAGAGAAGCCTGTGTCATTTGGGCGGGTGTTGAAGTCATCCAGGATACAAGACAGCCTGAGGATCCACGGAAGGACTGAAGCCAAGTGCCAAAGTGGAGCCTCTTTAGAATGGTGGGAGCATTGGCTCATTTAGGACAATAAATTAGACACAGGACAAAAAACAGAAACCTGGCTTGTCTTTAACTTTTCCATTTCTAAGATTGAGAAAGGGGAGATAAGAGTTCTTGGTTTAAATGTTCTGGTTAATTTCACAAATCAAATTTAACTTCACTAAGAAAAGTTATGAAACACGGTTCCTTGGCAGTAACAGTACCAGTCAAGCGATATGGTACCACAGCATGAGATTTCAAAGATCTATATTTCAACACTAATGAAATAGAATCCATTCTAGAATTGCATTTAGCATGGCAAGGAAATGAACTCAGGGGGATTAATTATTAAAACATAAAATGTAAAAACATACATTTGACACATTTATTTCATTAGTTTAGAAAACTATTTACAAATCATTAAAATTCTTGACACCTATAACCAAAAAGAAAATGGTGGAAGAAAGGAAATGAGACTGATTCTAGCTAGGACAGTGGATAGGAACTAAAACAAAACTGTAGAATGTTATATAAAAGTGACTGCCATGGGAAAATTCCAATCACCTGTAGCCTCCCTAGTACCAGCCATCAATTTCCTTGGAATGCCGTTCCGTTTCAGTACATCAGTTCAAAGAAGATGTGCTTGAAGCACTGAAGTTCTAATATCAAACCAAAAGTAAAAACTCAGTCATGTAAAAGCAAAAGGTAAAGTTCTCTTGGTCCTGATTCCTTAGATAAATAATTAAATAACAATGAAATTGGAGGGCTAATTTCATTTTAAAAATTCCAACTTGTTCAGATGAAAGTCTACTAAAAATGGCATATTAAATGACCTTGCTTTGAGGCCCCAGTGCTTGATCCAAGGAAAAAGTCCTTTGCAGTTTTGGTTAAAGTAAAAGCTTCTCAACAAATAATCCCCGAGTATTTTTCTGATTATTACTCATACAGTAAGTTCATAAAAACTCAGAAAACTATTAGGTTGGGGAAAGAAAAGATTGCGCAAACTATGACTGACTTTTGGGTTTTCTTATTTCTTCTACGAAGTGAAATTCTGTTCATCTTGCTCATTGATATCTCAGACCACCAGACATCCTCAAGTTCTATACCTTATGCAACATCCAACTGAGACTATGGGAGAAGAGTAACCGACATTATCCACTTCCTCTGCTAAGGTCAGACCACTGTCACCACTGACTAATTTACCATGGAGAGTGGGACTCTTCCTAACACCATACACAAAAGTAAACTCAAAATGGATTAAAGATCTAAATGTAAGGCCGGACACTATAAAACTCTTAGAGGAAAACATAGGCAGAACACTCTATGACATAAATCGCAGCAAGATCTTTTCTGACCCACCTCCTAGAGTAATGAAAACAAAACCAAAAATAAGCAAATGGGACCTAGTTAAACTTAAAAGCTTTTGCACAGCAAAGTAAACCATAAAAAAAACGAAAAAACAACCCTCAGAATGGGAGAAAACATTTGCAAACGAAGCAACTGACAAGGGATTAATCTCCAAAATGTACAAACAGCTCATGCAGCTCAATATAAAAAAAAAAAACAAACAACCCAATGGAAAATGGATGGAAGACCTACATAGACATTTCTCCAAAGACATACAGATGGTTAAGAGGCACGTGAAAAGCTGCTCAGCATCACAAATTATTAGAGAAATGCAAATCAAAACTACAATGAGGTATCACCTCACACTGGTCAGAATGGCCATCATCAAAAAATCTACAAACAATGAATTCTGGAGAGGATGTGGAGAAGAGGGAACCCTCCTACACTGTTGGTGGGAATGTAAATTGGTACAGCCACTATGGAGAACAGTATGGAGGTTCCTTAAAAAACTAAAAATAGAACTACCATATGACTCAGCAATCCCACTCCTGGGCATATACCTGGAGAAAACCATAATTCAAAGAGATACATGCAGGGCTTCCCTGGTGGTGCAGTGGTTGAGAGTCTGCCTGCAGATGCAGGGGACACAGGTTCGTGCCCCTGTCCGGGAAGATCCCACATGCCACGGAGCAGCTGGGCCCGTAAGTCATGGCCGCTAAGCCTGTGCGTCTGGAGCCTGTGCTCCGCAACGGGAGACGCCACAACAGTGAGAGGCCCGCATACCGCAAAAAAAAAAAAAAAAAAAAAAAAGATACATGCACCCCAGTGTTCATTGCAGCACTATTTACAATAGCCAGGACATGGAAACCACCTAAATGTCCATCAACGGAGGAACAGATAAAGAAGATGTGGTATATATATATATAATGGAATATTATGCAGCCATAAAAAGGAACGAAATAGTGCCATTTGCAGAAATGTGGATAGACCTAGAGACTGTCATAGGGAGTGAAGTAAGTCAGAAAGAGAAAAACAAATATTGTATAATATCGCTTATATGTGGAATCTAGAAAAATGGTACAGATGAACTTATTTGCAAAGCAGAAATAGAGACACAGATGTAGAGAACAAACTTACAGATACCAAGGTGGGGAAGAGGAGGTAGGATGAATTGGGAGATTGGGATTTACATATATACACTACTATGTATAAAATAGATAGCTAATGAGAACCTACTGTTTAGCACAGGGAACTCTATTCAGTGCTCTGTGGTGACCTAAATGGGAATGAAATTTAAAAAAGAAGGGATATATGTATATGTATAACTGATTTACTTTGCTGTATAGCAGAAACTAACACAACATTGTAAAACAACTATACTCCAATAAAAATTAAGTAAAAAAAAAAAAACAGTTCTGGTAGAACCAGGATTCTTGACAGGAAATTAATTTTTAACTAAACATATTTATTTTAATATTTGTCTTTCTATGCAGTTCCCTCTCTTAAACTTGGGTTGGGTTTATTACTCTTTTTCATTTGAGAATGAATTTTTATTCATCCTGCTTACATATGTTGTACATGGAGACTGAGACCTTTAATTGAAACTTCAAAAGCTCTAAAGATTAATAACTTCATTGTTGAGGGCTCATATACCTTAACAGGTAAGTCAACTTTTGATATTAACGTTTGAAACCGGTTTTTGTTTTTAAATTACAGGTAGTAAATTAGGCAAAATAATGAGGGAAAAAAGGAAGAAACAAACAAAAAAACTTTTTGTTTTATTCTTCTAAAGTGACAAAGTGACAAAGATACTATCAATCAGTTTCTGGGTAGCATATGAGTATGCCAGTATAACAGTTAAACCAGACAAGGATTCTGTAACCTCTCTGTTTCAATTTGACAACTTAATCTCCAAGACTCAAGTCTGGAACACTTGCTAACCAAAGTATTTTATGACCTATACCTGGAATTATTCAAAAGAAAATAATAAAACATATCCTACTGAGTACTTTTTCTTTTTGGAACGCCAGGGTAAAATCTTGCAAAGATCTGATTGAGCAGCAGTGTCCCTCCGGAGATAAATTTAGCAAAGATGTTTTGACCAGGAAAATCTTTTTCTCGCAAGATATGTAAAAAGAGATACAAAGCAATACGTATTCATTTGTGCTTTTCCTTCCTACAGTGACAATGTACAAAGGTTTTATCTACCTTTATTTTTGATTGCAGCTCAAATTTCAGATAAGCTCTTCCCTTTGTAGACAATCCACCTGTAGATGCTTTGGCCCTGGAGCCTGTGTTCTTCCAAGTTCTTTCTCTAAGAAGAAATTCTTTATGCTCAGAAGAAATCTGTCACAAAATAATGCATGAATGGAAAGGGTGAGTATAACTCGGCATTTTTTCCTTTAAAATTAGTCACTTCAGAAGAAGACAGATCATTAAAATTTGCCTTAAATATCAAAGGTTCTAATTCAGCAAAATATTTTGAGATTCATGAGTGACTCAAAGTAGATAACGATTAGAGTTTAAATCAAGAGAAGGACTATAAAGCATTAGCCAAAATACTGGAGACCAAAGAAGAGAGATAATGATAAATAATATCAGCAAAACCACTCACAAACAAGTTTTTTACTTTGTAAAAGCTTCAAATACAGTGCCATACTAATTCATTGTATTGATTAAAATGACAGTTTCTCAACATGTCAGAATAAAAATAATCAAATAGCTTTGCCTTTAAACATCTTGTATGTTGTCGAGAGGGTATTCATTTATCCTTTTCGTCTTTGAAAAAGATTAGATTTTCAACCAAAGTGTGACTAGCAGACTCATAAAAATTGCTATCATATTCACTTTAAAAATATACTGCTCAACCTTTGCCAGATCCCCTGGCTTACCTTTGTTCTTACATCAATGAAGCATTTAATCTTGCCTGTCTTCTTCAACAAAACCAGTGAAATAGTCAAACCATCCAGCAAGAACTGTTCTTTAGAAATATGAAGCTTTGGTGTCAGATCTTAGCCAGAACGTGTGCTCCCACACACCGCCAGAAATTTATGGTCAGCTGGATAGAATCTTTCTTCTGCAACACCATTTGCCCTTTCTCCAAGTCCAAAGCAAAGATCTTTTTTGAGCAAAGTAGCTGAAAAGACAGGCTCAGGATAAAGGGCAAATACAGACTGATTTTGTATAATTGACCTTTCTTTAAGCTAGAAAGAAAATAATTTAGAATTTCTATACAAGAATCAGAGAGATGTTTTTCTTTTTGTAACTTTTTTTAAAAGTAAAAATGCACTTTTTACCCAAATTTTGAAGGAAATATTGCTAGAATAAGACATATGAATTTAACATATTAAACTAGGTAAAAATCTGAAAAATCTTTTTAGTGCAGGTGGCTTATTAATACTTCCCATGTATTACTTCCTCTCACTTTTCTACCTCTCTCTTTGTCAATTTTCTACTCTACTCTCTTTTGTGTTTTCTCTTATCCCTGTCCTCAGGTTAGGGAAGTTTCCATGGTTCAACCTTCTTCCAATTTCTTGTCTCTCTCCACTTGATATTTCATAGTTGGGTCACATTGTATAGCACTTAATACATTTTTACAACAATTACCACATTTGATTCTCATAGCCATCCTATGATATAGTCCTGTATAATCGTCCATTATACACCTGAAATCACACACCTATTAAGTGGAAATCACATACGCATTAAGTGGTAACATAGAAACTCACAAGAATCTTCCAATTGTCTTCACCCACTTCCAAGAGACCACACAGACCACATAGAAAAAAAACAAATCTGTCTTTTTCATCAATGTGGCCTCAACAATTAGCACAGAACGAGCATATAATATAGTTATACATATACGATATATGACTATACATATTTCAGCAGTGTAATGCGCTCAATATATTAAATAAATGAATGAATGAAAGTTATCTCTACTTCTAATCTTTGCAGGAATCTTTGTAGGAAATGTTACACTTTTCAAAGTGCTTTTTAAAATATGAACTTCTCTGATGAACAAAACATTTTACGAATTAGAAAGATCAACTACTCTGGTCCCCTATTTTACTGATGAAGATATTGTGGCTCAGAAAAGCTAAAGAACTTATTCATAAGTAGCCAATAGTAGTGCCAAGCTAGAGCCTAAAGAATATCAGTATGAAAGGAATTTTCAATCCCATACGAACCTGTGGGCTATTCTTTACTATAATGTTACAGTTAGGAGTTATGACTAGTTATTTTCATCATTCTGCACAGACCCGATAGTGCATACATATCTATTTAATGTCACATGGGCTAGGCTATCGGGATAGGGAAAAAAAACTTAAATATTTTTACAAGCAGATTGCCTTTAAGCTGTGCATTGAATTAAATACAATTACTCAGTTCCTTCTACATTTTAAAATATATAATTAAAAGATCAAAATATTTTGATAACCATTTAAGCCAAGATAATAGTTCCCCATGTCTCTGTTCTGTATTAACACTCCTTTAAATAGAAAGCATTCATGAACTGAGACATTCCTAACACATTACATGTATGCTCACACACGTGTGATGCACACACACTGTTTCTTGCAATATTCATCACGATTCACTGCCTTGCCTTTTGGCCCTCCAGATGGCCCATTGGTTCTATTCAAACTGAACTCTGAGATTCCTCTTTCCTAATTGCTGGCTTCCAGAAGGAGCCCTTTGTGGCAGCTATTCCCCCCAGTCAACTGCAACATTCCATTGCTTGAGCCTAAGTTTCAACACAGTCTTCAGGCTCTTCCTCTGCCTACCTAGTTCATAGCCACAACCAATCCTTGATTATCTAGGCAGAAAGGGGGGAGGGGTAACAATAATTTAAAATATCATCATCAAAGGAAAATTGTTTGAAAGAACAAAAACTGTCATACCAGCTCAGACCTGTGATCTCAGTTTTTTTGGTCTCTGAAAGCAGCAACTAGACTTGTGGAAGAATTTGGTTATCAAGATGAAGCGTATATTTCTTATTTGTCATATATTCACTCATTTATTCATTCAGTAATTTTAATAAAGAGTGTAGGATATATAAGACCTCAATTAAGTGCCTGGGGGATGAAATTAGGGGAGAGAGAAAGAAAGGAAAAAATAAAAGGAAGGAAAAAGAGAGAGAAAGAGAAAGGAAGGAAAGAAGGAAGGAGGGAAGGCATGCAAATCATTATTTCAAAGCACTTAAATCCTAAATGGAGACCTCCAGCTAACATTTCTGTGAGGTGATTTTTTTCTCTCAGCCTCTGTGCTTCTCCACTCTCTCCCCCTACCTAGTTAATGCTGATTCGTCTTTCACATCCAACATCCAATTTTGCCCAGTAGAAACTTTCCCTAAACCTACCTCCCAACCACAGTAGTTGCCCCTCTGATTTTGCCTTCCTCTCCCATCTATTATCACATTAGATCTAATTTTATATTTTAAATATATTGTTTTATTTTAATTATATTTAAAATATATTTAACATAGGCATTAACTAAGACATTGTATTTAATCATATTCCATTATTATATTTAATAAATATAGTATTATAGATTTCAATTATTTACTGTCTCCCCAGAAGCGTATACCATGCCAACCACTTAAGAGGTCTCCAATAAATATTCCTGAATAAAGAAATGAGTTAGTAAATGATAGATATAAGACAAAATGATGTAAGCTCTTAGTGGTTAAAAATTCAAGTTTTGAGTCAGATTTCTGGGTTCAAATCCTTCTTCAAACCCTTCCTAGCTGATAAAACTTGAGAACGGTGCAGAGGTTAAAGTTGCCTCAAGCAAGAGGAGATTTTTAGTAAGGATTTTGGGAGGGTTGATTTTATGTGTCAGCTTAGCTAGTCTATGGTACCCACTTGTTTGGTCAAACACCAGGCTACATGTTGCAGTGAAGGTATTTTTTTACATGTTATTAACAATTAAATCAGTAGACTTTGAGTAAAGCAGTTTACTCTCCATAGTGTGGGTGTGACTCATCCAATCAGCTGAAGACCTTAGAAAACTGAGGTTCCTCAAAGAGGAAGAAATTCTCCCCCAAATTGCGACATAGAAACCCTGCCTGAGTTTCCAACTTGATGCTCTGAGGCATTCAGACTCAAGACTGCAGCATCAACTCTTACCTGAATTTCGGATCTCAGATTTTCCAGTTCCCACAATCACGCGACCCAATTCCTAAAAATAAACCTATTTCTCTCTCTCTCTCTTTCTTTCTCTCCCTCCTTCCCTCCCTCATTCTCTCTCTCTCTATATATATACACACATATATGATATAGAATAGTATGCAATATAATAATACATAAATATATATTATATATTTTACATATATAAAAATATATAAATTACATATTATATGTATATCTATATATACTATATAGATATAATATACATACAATATATAAAGTATACATGTTTATTTACTATATATTATACATACATAATAATTAAATATTTATATATTATATATAATATGTTTTCTAGAGAAACAGCATACGTATATATATATTATATATATACGTATGCTGTTTCTCTAGAAAACCCTGCCTAATACAGATCTATACTAGGTAACCCAAGAGAAGCCAACAGCCCTGTCTCACACAGAAAAGGAAAGACAGAATCAGGCTCCTGGGACCAGGGCCATTTAGATGCCCAGTTACCGAGGGCCTCAGCAGCTGGAATTTGTACTTCTCATTCTATGGCTTTGCCATCAATGTGGCTCTGCTGCTCCTTCCCGTGTCTATCATTCTCCAGTAGCTGGAGATTGACTCTTCATATGCTGATCTGTTTATCTGTTCCCTGCCTTACCTGCTTATGCATAGTTTCTGTCTTTTCATCTTCCTCATCACTTCTGCTTCCTCATGACTTTGGTTTGTCGTGATTCTCACGGTGCAACGCTACTCCATCGCTTTTCTCTAAGCAGTCTTCTACTTTCAGCTCCCATGGCTGGCCTCTTCTCTATCATTACGATTCACAGATCACATTCCTGACAGAGAGAATTGAGTCGGCACAGCTCATCTTTTGGAGCCAGCTGATGGTATAGGGCTCTGTTTAGCCTGGGAATCAGCTGCCTTTGGGGCAGGTACCCGTCTCTGGAACAATGAACTACAACCGGGGACCAGAGTCATGGGATACCTAGCATGGCCACCTGAGACTGTTTCTTCCCATAAAAATATTTCCCTTGGAAGACCCTTAAAGGAAAATAGAACTACCACATGATCCAGCAATTTCACTTCTGGGAACATACCCAGAGAAAATGAAAACACTAACTTGAGAAGATATCTGCACCCCCATGTTCACAGCAACATAATTCACTATAGCCAAAGCCTGGAAACGAAGTGTCCATCAATGGATGGATGGATAAAGAAGTAATAAAAGGAATATTATTCTGCTACAAAAACAAGGAAATCCTGCCATTTGCCACAACATGGACGGACCTGGAGGGCATTATGCTGAATGAGGGAAGTCAGACAAAGACACGTGCCATATGATCTCACTTACCTGGGGGATCGAAAAGAAAAAAGGTCAAATTCACAGAAAAAGAGATCAGACGCTTGTGTTTACCAGAGGCAGAGGGCGGGGGAGGGGAAATTGGAGGATGGGTGGAAGAAACGTACAAGCTTCCGCTTACAAAAAAGGGAAGTACTAGAGAGGTAATGTACAATACGAAGACTGTAGTTAACACTGCTGTATGATATACAGGAAAACTGTTACGAGAGTAAATCCTGGGAGTCCTCATCGCTAGGAAAATATTTTTTCCTTTCCTTTCTTTTTATTGTATCTATATGAGAAGACGGATATTAACTCAACCGATTGTGATAATCATTTTACAGTATATGTAAATCAAACCATGATGCTGTATGCCTTAAACGTATACAGTGATGTATTTCAATTAGTTCTCAGTAAAACTTGGTGGCGGGGAAGAACGTGTAACTTCAGGAACGGCAAAGACATAACACACTAAATCATTATGATGCATTTGGATGGGCTGAAGTATTAGGTGTAGGATGGCTGTCCTGAGAGATATGTCACATAGGCTTTCTCTTCTGTAGACAATTTGGCTTTTAAATCATTAGGACTCGATGCTCCCTGGTAGTCTAGTGGTTAGGATTTGGTGTTCTCATTAGGACTCTACTGCTTTGGAAAACAGTTTGTCTATTCCTTGAAATGTTAAACATAGTGTCACCATAGAAGCCCATAATCCACTCCTAGATATACACCCAAGGGAATTAAAACAGCTTTCCATATCAAACCTGTACATGAATGTTCAAAGCAACATTATTCATAATAGCCAAAAAATCGAAAGAATCCAAATGTCCATCACCTGATGAATGAAAAACTACAATGTGGCATATCTACACAAAGGAATATTATCCAGCAATAATAAGGAATGAAGTGCTGACACAGGCTATAATGCTGATGAACCCTTAAAACTTATGCTAAGTGAAAGAAGTCACTCACAAAAGACCACATACTGTATGATTCCACGTATGTGAAACCTCCAAAATAGGTAGAACTGTCATGACAGAAAATAGATTACTGTTTCCTAGTACTGGGAGTGATATGATGAGGAGAAATGGGAATTAACTACTTATGGGTACAAGGTTTCTTTTGTGGATGATGAAAATGTTCTAAAATTGATTGTGGTAATGGTTGCCCAACTCTGTGAATAAACAAAATCCATTGAATTTTACAACATAAATTGGCGAATTGCATAGCATGCAAATTACATCTTAATAATGTTGTTTAAAAAAGTGTTAAGGAAGGAGCTGTGAGTACATGATGACATGTCTACAAAAAAGGAAAATGGCATCGGCAGAAAAGGGACCAGCCATGGCATCATGACTAGGGTGGGCGCTATCTCTGCCCAGCCTTGTGGAGGGATCATTTGCACCGTCAACGGCTGCAGCGCAGACCACTTCTGACCTGTACTCAGTCACTACCAGGGACAAAGAAGACTTGGAAGTTGCATTGGTTACAAAATTGAGTCAGATATGATGACATTATTCATAGTGTTGTTACGAATAGTATAAACAGTACTCACAGTATTCGTAGTACTACCGTGAGCCCTATTCTTTTATTCCTACATTAGATTGGGGAGCCTTCAGAAATATTTATAATCTTTGAGGGAGAAGGGGTTTGACCAGGAATAGCCCAAATTTCAGTGCAATATTCAGCTACACCATAGACTAGCTGCCCGCTCTTGATTTCAACTCCTTGATATTGTGGGAAATTGCAGTGAGACTTTGAAATGATCTCAGATCAATGTGGGCCCTTAAAGATCACTCCAAGCTTGGGAAGTATTGCTGAACTGAACTGCAACAAGGGCATCACTGAATAGACAGAGCTTAGAGCCACTGGGTTGGTATGGAGCTGTACTGCTCAATACAGCAGCCGCTCGCTCTAAGTGGCTATTTACATTTAAATGAACTTAAATTTTAAATTTAGTTTTCAGTCATATTAGCCACATTTCAAATACTCAATAGCCACATATAGAAAATGGCTATTAGGGCTTCCCTGGTGGCACAGTGGTTGAGAGTCCGCCTGCCGATGCAGGGGACGCGGGTTCGTGCCCTGGTCCAGGAAGATCCCACGTGCCGCGGAGCGGCTGGGCCCGTGAGCCATGGCCACTGAGCCTGCGCGTCCGGAGCCTGTGCTCCGCAACGGGAGAGGCCACAACAGTGAGGCCCGCGTACCACAAAAAAAAGAAAGAAAAAAAAGAAAATGGCTATTATATTGGACAGCCCAGATATAGAACATTTCCATCATCACAGAAAGGTCTGTTACACAATGCCATTTGACATGCTCACTTGATGTTCAGGATGAAAGGAATGGGAACACAGTCTTACTAGAGATTTCCTTACAGAAAAATGACCTTAAGATTTCTAGGAAGATACTTGTGAAGAGAGTTCCAAGAAAAAGAATGTTTGAGTCCCTTGCCTCTGATACTGAATTTTTAAAGTTCGACCCATTTCCTGGAAAGTAAAGTGAATACACTGTGAAATACGGCCAAAGCCCCAGAGCATGAAATCACCTTTGCAGTGCCAAATGCAGCCCCATTATATCATGAGAAATGTATGCCCAGATATTGGAGCACAAGTTGGGTGTGTAATTCAGCAAAGCCTTTATGGAAGCCATAAAAATCAGAAAATTGGGGATTTTCAAGACAAATCCTATACGAGTCTCTGAGAAAGAGTCCTGAAAGCTGACCAAAACAAACAGCTATGATGAACAATGGCAAGTTTGAGGAAGGAAAACCATGGAGCTCAATAGAGTTTCATGAACCCTTCTCTCCAGGGCAGCCATTCTTGCACATGGTTCCTACCCAGCTGTCGGGAGTGCTGAGTAGCTTAATCATTCAAGCAGAACAAAGAAAAAAGGCTAGAAATATTACAGGAAACAGCATAAAGAAGAGGACTTAATGAGTAACTGGAAATTGGAGAGTGTCTGGGCCCACAGTGTTCAACACTGACAAGTACAACAAGAACAGTTACCCTAGGGCTGCCTCCACCAGGTTACGAGACAACAGAAGGAGATGGGGCTCCACAGTTCCTCACATATTTTTTGTTGTTTATTCAACATTACTATGAATCACCTCCTTTTACTTTTTAACCCTCTCATAATGGGAAAACAATTAATATCACTATAGCCTCTTGGAATATTTATTATAACCTTTTCATTGTAATATTTATCGGTCAAGTTCTTTTAACCAGTTGGGTTGGAAACTGGGTTGCCAGTGGTAGAGCCTGTAATTAGTGTGTTCATACATCCTGGTTTGCTTCTATGGCTCTGGTTTATGTTGTTGTTCAGAAGTAATTATTAACAGAGCCCCCTTTCACTCACGGAAGTCCTAGTTTGGACAATAAATATATGGTTCCTTACCCATAATGCTATTCTCTACATGTGTTCCAACATGCCAAAGGCAAAATGTGTTGTTTTTCAGTGGCTGGTGGTTTTAGTGCCACTTTCCATTTCAGCAAATGTCACCTTGGGTGGAAGACATTACTTCACCAAGTTGGTATTGCTGACCATTTTCAAAACTATTTCATTCTGATGCCTTTTTTAACCTCCCTGTACTTCTCAAATTCAATTTTAGTGTCAATTTTGCTTAGCACAGTCTTCTTCCTGTCCTTCACTCTTCAAGAAGTTTTTCCTTTGGCTTTCTAGTTTCTTAACTCTGTTGTCTATTTTTCTACATTTACTGTAACATGTGCCTTCTATTTGTGGTTTCCTTTCTTCCCACATTCAATCTGTCTGTCATGTTTTAAATGACTATCTTTTTAATAAATGATAGCATTTCACAAACATCCACTGGTAGAAGGCGCAACACCTGATAACTAAACTTTTTATTCTACCTCAACTATATGATATGGAACTTTAGTCTGAGAGGTTAAAATTTCTAGTTCCTTTAAAACTGTCTGAAAAGCGGTAGTCTGCTGGTAAATGTTTACCAACCAGTTTGGCGGGGGCAGGGAGGGGAGCATGTGGAATGTCCTGATTTGTAGCATTGCTGATTTCTATGGTGTAAACACCCACACCACAGACAACTTCAAGCTACCAACATGACCTCAACCAATCTGTGAAAATTTAATAATTGTTCCAGATGAGCCAATACGAGCCAGCTCCAGAAGACCACAGCAAAACCCTTTGTAGAGATACAGAAATTAAAGTTCCGGGGGGGTCGGGTGGTGGGGAATCACATAGAAAAAAATCATTCTAATTATCTGAATTTTGTGTTATCATTAAAGGAGAAAAACATACACTGAAAAAATAGATTGAAATCAGCTTATATATGAAAAAATAACACTTAAGTTTCCATTTGGTAACTAAAAATTCAGTAGGAGCTATTTCTGGGACATAAAAGTGCCAGGTAAACTAACTTGATTCTATCCTCCCAAAGATTATTCCCAAATCCCCAGAACATTATTATAGAGTTAGAACTCCAGGTTACATGACTGCCACACTATAGCAAATCCATGGGTCAGAAAACTTCCACAAGCTGGAACTGAGCCTCAGGGCAGAAAGTGAAAAAGTCAGATACTATTAGAGCTAAGGTCACTTGACTAGCTATGGAAAATCCTTTGGCATTCAGCAAGGTTCTAAGATTGTCTTTTCTCTGTTCTGAGAGATTCCAGAAGGCCTAAAGGTTACATTTGGTATCAGCGCTTTTTTACAGATCTAAGCATTATTTTTATTCAAAGCCAATGTACAGCTTTGTTTAGTCTTGATGGCATAATACATAATAGAAACTAAAATAGGTTAGAGGTGGGGAAAGCCCTTTGAGGAATAAGTAGTCTAAGCCCACTCACATCAATTCAAATGCTTTCATCCGATGTAAGAGAATATGCACAGAATGCACTAGCTAGAGACACCCAGTGAAGGTGTCTAGAGGACATTCTGTAGCCAACACAATGTCACCTCTGAACTTGAAATATTTGGCCTGAAGGAAAAACATAAAGGCTGAAGATTTACTGACCCCAAATTTATTAAGATAAATGTCTTTGAACACATCAGCCATAAATCATTTTAGATTCCTTTAAAACTCATATGCTAAACTTTACAGAGAGCAGATTAAAAATAAAATAGGTTCTGTTTAGACTTGTAAATTGATGCATCATTTCTAGAAAGGCTCATATTTACTGTTAGACATTGTGCTAAAACCTCTCCACAAATTATTTTATTTAACCTATTATAAACCCCAGGAGGTAGATATTATGATCCTCATTTTACGATTAGGAAACTAAGACTTGGGTCAGTCACTTACCCAAAGTCACATACCTAGAAAATGGCAGAATCTGAGTTAAAACTCAAGCATGACCCAGAGCACCTACATTTAACCAAATTGCTGCCCTGACAAAAAGCCTTAAAATTATCTTACACTTTTTGAACCGCTCATCCCACTGTTACAAACCTATCCCAAGATAATAAGTCATAGGCAGGCACAATGTAGCAAACAAAAGTTGGAAACAATGTAAATGTTCATTAACTGAAGAATGTTAAATGACCTATTCAAACAATAGAATATTTTTCAGTCAAAAAATTGTATTTATCAAGAGCATTTCATGAGATGAGAAACTCGTCATATAGTATTAAGGAAAAAACAAGTTATAAAGCAAGATAGTATTTCACTATACAAAATAAATACAAATGTGGATGGGGAGAGCTAAAAGAGAAACAGCAATATATCTCTGATGATCTCTGTGGATTAGGGTTATATATATTTTTACTTTTCCTTCAGCATCTTTTTATTTTTCATTTTTTTATGATGAATACATACCATTTTTACCATGAGAAAAGAGTCATTTCTAAATTCGACAAAAGCATATACACAGTTCTTATTGCCACATCCGACGAAGGAAATGTTGGCACTAAGGAGGGTCAAAGAAAAGTAACTAGAATGGTCAGAGGAATGGATAATAAACTAACATTATCAGATCTGGGAATTATTCAAAAACTCCTGAAATGTGTAGGCGGGGAATGGCACAGCCAACACAGTCCTGGCTGGGGAGCATAATGAATAGGATTCCCAGCCAGGAACAGGACAGAGACCCGGGCCAGCTCCATTGTCTCTCATCTACCTCATAACCAAGACCCTTGGACAATTTGCCTTCCCTCCCTACCTCTACACTCTCATCCCCCACTTACTTTTTAACTCACCATAACCGGGTCTCTTCCACCTAATTTCCTCTGCCAACTCCACAGCGATTGCTCTCACCACCACCATCAATGTTCTCCTTGTTGTGAAATCCAATAGTCCCATTCAATCCTTGTCTTATATGAATGACCTCTCAGTCACAAATGACCCAACTGACTCCTTCCTTGAACATCTCTTTCCTTGAATCCTGTGACAGAATACCCTGCTGGTTGTCTCCTCAGTAGACATTACCCCAGTTTCCAGGAACACACCCCTACTTCTTTGCCAGCACATTGCCAGCTGTGTTCAGGTGTGGGCAGCAGTATACTCAGGGGAAGTAATCCCCTATCCTAGCCCCAGGAGATGAACCGTGTTGGCCTAGACCAATCAAGGGAATCTCATTCCCCTTTGCTGTACTTGGTTTGGGAGTTGGTCCTGGCCAATGGAACCTGAGGATGTGTTCCTCCTGATGTATAATTCTTGTCTTTAAACTCAGTTTTTGCCAATTGGCCCTGTGACAGCCTTTTTTGTGACCATGAGGGGAAAACCAGGAGAATCACCAGAAGCCAATGTAAAGCTTGGACACTGAAGAAATACTGAATTAATCAACCCTGGAACTACCTACCTCCAGACCATTATGTGAGATAATAAGCCCCTATTGTTTAAGCCACTCTTAGCTACATGTTCAGTCCCTTGCAGGCAAAGGATCCTAGTTGTTATTGATATACTTCTTTCCTGGCCTCCCTTCTACATTCTGCCTACTCTACAGGCCTTCTCCTCAACTCTACCACCTCCTGCAGGTTAATGTTCTGGAAAGTCTCACCTCTGGCCTACTTCTCTTATTCCATTTACTTTCTCTTCGAGCTTTCTCTCCTCTGCTTGGATGATTTCACCTACATGTATTTATTTGCAGTTTACATAAATATTATTGAAGGACTAGTATGAGCCAGATCCTGTTCCATTTTCTATGATCTGGGAACTTGCTGATGAATAGAACCACTGGGGTCCCTGGACAAGAGGGAGGGGGTAAAGGAGGAGGGGAGGGGAGAGGAGAAGTTGAGGTTGAGGATCTTTTCATGAGACCTACTGTACAACATTGTATCTTTCATTAACAATTCAATATTGTACACTTAAAAATTTGTGAAGAGGATAGATCTCATGCTAAGTGTTCTTACCACAAAAAAGGAGGGTGGGAGCAGAAGGAAACTTTTAGAGGTAATGGATACTTTATTGCCTTAATTGTGGTGATGTTTTCACAGGTATATGCATATCTCCAAAATCAGCAAATTGTATACATTAAATATGTCCAGTTATTTTTTGTATATCAATTATATCCCAATAAAGCTGTTTAAAAAAATTTTTAAATACAAAATAAAAAGGTCTTTTTGTGAAGATGTTCAAGTCTTTTGCCTCTTTTTCTATGGGACTGTCTTTTTTATATTGATTCTAAGCAGTTTTTATTCTAAACATTACTCCTCTTTTTCTATTCTCTAAGTTTGTATAGTATTGTATAGTTGTTTCTTGAAGATTTTGTAAAACTTCTGGTAAAGTTATCTGGACCTTAAATGCTCTCTGTAGGATGGCTTTTTATTTCTTCTTGAGTCAGTTTTTGGAAGTTGTGTTTTTCTAGAAATCCATTTATATTTTCAAATGCATTAGCATAAAGTTTTCTGAAATATAAATTTAGGGCTAAAAATTCTCCTCTGTGTACAGTTTTGGTTGCACCCCATCAGTTTTTATACATAGTATCTTTTTTTAGGTGTGATTCTAAATATTTTCTAATTTCTATTATGATTTATTCTTTGACCCATGGGTTATTTAGAACCTTGTTTCTTAATTTTAACATATATTTATTTTTTTCTACTTATCTTTTTTTTAGTGACTTTTAACCTAATTGCATTTGTGGTCAGAAAACATGTTGTGTATGATTTTACTATTTTAAATTTGTTTAGACTTCCATTATGGCACAGGATACATCAATTTTTATAAATGATCCATCTGTTCTTAAAGAAATGTATTCTTCACTTCTTGGATTTAATATATGTGACCATTAGATCAAACTTGTTAATATGCTGCTCACAATTTTCTCTCTCCTTATTGATTCTGTTGTTAACTAGTCCTGTTACTTAGTTACCTAGTTCTGTTGTTAACTACTTCTGTTACATATCCCACTATGATTGTAAAGTTATTTCTCTTCACAATTCTGTTGATTTTGCTTTATACATTTGAAACTGTATTGTTTGGAGCATACAACTTTAATACTGCTACATCATTCAAAGGCACAGAGCATGTTATCTTTATCTCTAGTGATGCTTTTTTGCCTTAAAAGTCTATTTTTTAATAAATTAATACAGCTAGCTTTAACTTCCAAAATAAGATTATTCACTTCTCATAAGAAAAAAGAAACAGAACTAACATTTCTGGAATTATGGTTTGTGGTTTTGAATATCATTGGTTTGCCATGGTAAACACTGTTCTTTCTCTGACAACCAGTTCTTGTTTTTACCGAGCTCAGGGACTCTGTTCGAAAAACATATATGGGTGGGTAGATGCCAGGGCAGGAAGAGGGAAGATGTGGGCAAGACAGGTAGAGGTGGGTAAGCAATGCTAATTGTAGAGTGGGTGTCACAAATCCAAATGTCTACAAGGGGCAAACAGCTGATTTAGGCAATTACACAAGGCAGGGGAGAACTGTCTGATCTGGGGAGCACTTGCCCTTCCAAAGGCAGCTATTTGTCATCCATTGATCCTTACCCTGTTCAGATGTTGCCAGATCTTTCTAGGAGGAACCTGAATCTAAATCTACTGAATTTGAAAATTTTGCAGCTAATTCATTTTTTAAATTTTATGCAAGTCAAATAAATCATGTCTGTTATCTACATCTGCAAATCCTTGCTTCCACTGGCAAATCCTGGAAGAGACTGCACTTAGGAGCAAGAGAACAAGTAGAGAAGGCCTTTCCCAGCCCTGCTTATCCTCCCAAATGGGTTAACCCACTCCTCTTTACACAGAGAAATTTCTCCTGGGAAATGCAAACTTAATTCATGTTCTAGGTCTTCAGAAATGGGTTTTTGAGATCTTTGGCCTCATTGACTGCCACAAGCAGCATGATACGCTGATCATCCCTAGAGACAGAATTGGAAAATAGTGAGAAGCAAAAGTGGGGCTCACATATGAAGGGATACCAAAAAGTTGCTACCAAAACAAAATTCAAAACTTTGTCCAGGGCCCCGTTAGCAGCCCTATGCCAATGTCCACATTTGAACTAGTCCAGTCTGAGAAATACAGAAAAAAGAAGGAAGGAAAAGACAAGACGTCCCCTCAAAAATATATAATATATATATACACACACACACACATATACACATATACATATATAGGTATATGCAGGCGTATGCACATCCAAAGTCCTTAATTCTTCCGCTCATTTGTTATTTCAAAATAATAAAATATTTGTGAAATATCTCCAGGGAACCAGTTTAGACCACCACCCAGAGGAGGTGCTTCGATGACTGGCTGAATAAGATGCTCTTTACAAAAAATAAAAAGATAGAAAGAAAGAAAGAAAAAGACTGAGTCCCTACTACTTACAAATCACGTTTAGATGTTTTCACATACATTATTTTATGTAATACTTGAAACAAAACTGTGCAGTACTTCCATTTTATAGTGAGAAAACTGAAGCACAAAAGAGATAACTTACCAAGGTCACAGAGTTAATAAGTGTTAGGATTCAAAACCAGGTCTCCTGTGTGGAAATCCTGTTTTCTACTCTATCACACCTTCTTTAGCTGACAATCAGGCGAGAATCTCAGCTCCAGCAGCCTGATTCCTAGATCAGCAAGACTTCTGATAAAGTGTGGGAGCTGGGAGGTGCCAGTGTTGAGGACTCAAAACTGTGAAATCAGACTTGAGTAGCGGGACTCAGTGTGTAGCAAAGGCAAGACCATTGGATGGTTGCAAGGAAACACTTAAGTCTGAGTTTTAAAACACTTTTATTTCTCACCCTCCCCAAACCGAATCCCCCTTCCCTTCCCTCCACACAAACTTATCCAAACATAAAAGACATTTTACTCCAGATTCAAAAAACTACTTTTCTATTTTTTTGATCCCCTTACACAACTCAATCAACTAATCACTTAGCAAATCTCAACTTTAGATGATACCATTTCACTACCCACCTTCTTATATTTTTAGTATATTAAGATAGGTAAGTCAATGTGTATTGCCTCAGATAAAGAAAACATACTCCTTATATAGATTAGAACACTTTGAATAACAAAAACATTCTATCTACTTTCACCATAGTTTCACTTAACAAAATCGTTAGTTGTGCAAAAAAAAAAACTCAGTGTTTTCTTTCAGATAAAAAATAGATAAATAATAAGCAACAGAAAGTGGACAATTAAATTAATTATTCTTTTCGATATGCACAATGTAAAATTTCCTAAGGAATTGTGATAAAAGAGATTTCACTGGAAAGGAAAATTCTTAATTCATTTGCCATCTCTCTGGTCAATCCTCAGACTGACACTTACAGAGCAAAGCCTGTCATAATTCTTCAGCTTTTAATTTATCAAAGCTTTATTTTACACATAAAAATCACACATGCGTAACCCACCTCCCAACTGAGTGAAATTTAACTTATTCTTGGTCTTTGTTAGATCCATTCCAAAGTGAACAGCTTCTCCCCTCTCAATCTGATCTCAGGCCCACCTGGCTCACAAATGCTTTGAATGTGAAAATTCATGAGAGCTTTGATAAAACATTTAAAAGAAAAACAATGTCTTATTTACATCAATCAGTATCTACTGAGCTGCCCTGGACTGAATTATGGAAGGGAGGGAGAGCATCTGAAAAGTGTAAACTCCTAGATTTTGTCCATAAACAAAATTAATCTTTAAGTAAAGATTTCCTCTACCATTGACTGAAATCTATCTTTGAAGAGTTCGGTGCGGGGTGGGGGAACCTTCAATATGGCAGAGGAGTAAGACGTGGAGATCACCTTCCTCCCCACAACTACATCAAAAATACATCTACATGTGGAGCAACTCTTACAGAACACCTACTGAATGCTGGCAGAAGACCTCAGACCTCCCCAAAGGCAAGAAACTCCCCATATACCTGGGTAGGGCAGAAGAAAAAAGAAAACACAGAGACAAAAGAATAGGGATGCGACTTGCCCCTCTGGGAGGGAGCTGTGAAGGAGGAAAACTTTCCATATACTAGGAAGCCCCTTCACTGATGGAGAAGGGGGAAGGGGTGGGTAGGCTTCAGAGCCACAGAGGAGAGTGCAGCAAAGGGGTGCAGAGGGCAAAGTGGAGAGATTCCCACATGGAGGATCAGTGCCGACCAGCACTCACCAGCCTGAGAAGCTTGTCTGCTCACCCGCCTGGTGGGTGGGGGCTGGGAGCTGAGGCTCAGGCTTCGGAGGTCAGATCCCAGGGAGAAGACTGAGGTTGGCTGCATGAACACAGCCTGAAGGGGGCTAGTGCGCCACAGCTAGCCAGGAGGGAGTCCGGGAAAAAGTCTGGAACTGCCTAAGAGGCAAGAGACCATTGTTTCAGGGTGCGCGAGGAGAGGGGATTCACAGCACCGCCTAAACGAGCTCCAGAGAAGGGTGTGAGCCACGGCTATCAGTGCAGACACCACAGATGGGCATGAAACACTAAGGCGGCTGCTGCAGCCACCAGGAAGCCTGTGTGCAAGCACAGATCACTATCCACACCTCCCCTCCCGGTAGCCTGTGCGGACTGCCAATGCCAGGGTCCCGTGATCCAGGGACAACCTACCCAGAAGAACACACGGCGCACCTCAGGCTGTTGCAACATCACACCAGCCTCTGCAGCCACAGGCTCGCCCTGCATTCCGTACCCCTCTCTCACCAAGGCCTGAGTGAGCCAGAGCCCCCGAATCAGCTGCTACTTTACCCCCACCCTGTCTGGGCAGGGAACAGACGCCCTCAGGTGACCTACATGCAGAGGCAGAGCCAAACCCAAAGGTAAACCCCAGTAGATGTGGGAACAAGGAAGAGAAAGGGAAATCTCTCCCAGCAGCCTCAGGAGCAGCAGATTAAATCTCCACAATCAACTTGATGTACCCTGCGACTGTGAAATACCTGAATAGACAGCAAATCATCCCAAAATTGAGGCGGTGGACTTTGGGAGCAACTGTAGACTTGGGGTTTGCTTTCTGCATCTAATTTGTTTCTGGCTTTATGTTTATATTAGTTTAGTATTTAGAGCTTATTATCCTTGGTAGATTTGTTTACTGATTTGGCTTCTATCCTCTTTATATATATATTTTTTCCCTTTTTCTCTTTTTGTGAGTGTGTATGTGTATGTTTCTTTGTGTGATTTTGTCTGTATAGCTTTGCTTTTACCACTTGTCCTATGGTTCTGCCTGTCCATTTTTGTTGTTGTATTTTTCAGTATAGTTTTTAGTGCTTGTTACCATTGGTGGATTTGTTTTTCAGTTTGGTTGCTCTCTTCTTTCTTTCTTTTTTTAATTAATTTTTATTTTTAATATTTTTTTATTCTTTATTTTAATAACTTTATTTTATTTTGATTTCTATTTTTTTTTTCCCTTTTCTTCTGAGCTGTGTGGCTGACAGGGTCTTGGTGCTCCAGCCTGGTGTCAGGCCTGAGCCTCTGCAGTGGGAGAGCTGAGTTCAGGACATTGGTCCACCAGAGACCTCTCAGCCCCACATAATATCAAACGGCAAAAGGTCTCCAAGACATCTCCATCTCAACACTAAGACCCAGCTCCACTCAATGACCAGCAAGCTACAGTGCTGGACACCCTATGCCAAACAACTAGCAAGACAGGACAACAACCCCACCCTATAGCAGAAAGGCTGCCTAAAATCATAATAAGTTCAGACACCCCAAAACACACCACAAGATGTGGTCCTGATGACTACAAAGACAAGATCCAGCTTCATCCAACAGAACACAGACACCAGTACCCTCCACCAGGAAGCCTACACAACTCACCAAACAAACCTTACCCACTGGGGCAGACACCAAAAACAATAAGAACTATGAATCTGCAGTCTGCGAAAAGGAGACCCCCAAAACAGTAAGTTAAGCAAAATGAGAAGACAGAGAAATACAGAGCAGATGAAGGAGCAAGGTAAAAACCCACCAGACCAAACAAATGAAGAGGAAACAGGCAGTCTACCTAAAAAAGAATTCAGAGTAATGATAGTGAATGTGATCAAAAATCTTGGAAATAGAATGGAGAAAATACAAGAAACGTTTAACAAGGACCTAGAAGAACTAAAGAGCAAACAAACAATGATAAACAACACACCAAATGAAATTAAAAGTTCTCTAGAAGTAATCAATAGCAGAATAACTGAGGCAGAAAAATGGATAAGTGACCTGGAAGATAAAATAGTGGAAATAACTACCACAGAGCAGAATAAAGAAAAAAGAATGAAAAGAATTGAGGACAAAGACCTCTGGGACAACATTCAACACACCAACATTTGAATTATAGGGGTCCCAGAAGACAAAAACAAAAGGGACTGAGAAAATATTTAAAGAGATTATAGTTGAAAACTTCCCTAACATAGGAAAGGAAATAATCAGTCAAGTCCATGAAGCACATAGAGTCCTATACAGGATAAATCCAAGGAGAAACACGCCAAGACACATATTAATCAAACTATTAAGAATTAAATACAAAGAAAAAATATTAAAAGCAGCAAGGGAAAAGCAACAAATAACAAACCAGGGAATCCCCATAAGGTTAACAGCTGATGTTTCAGCAGAAACTCTGCAAGCCAGAAGGGAGTGGCAGGACATATTTAAAGTGATGAGAAAGTAAAACCTACAACCAAGATTACTCTAACCAGCAAGAATCTCATTCATATTTGATGGAGAACTTAAAACCTTTACAGACAAGCAAAAGCTAAGAGAATTCAGCACCACCAAACCACCTTTACAACAAATGCTAAAGAAACTTCTCTAGGCAGGAAACAGAAGAGAAGGAAAAGAACTACAAAAACAAACCCAAAACAATTAAGAAAATGGTAATAGGAACATACATATCAATAATTACCTTAAATGTAAATGGATTAAATGCTCCAACCGAAAGACACAGACTGGCTGAATGGATATAAAAACAAGACCCATATATATGCTGTCTATAAGAGACCCACTTCAGACCTAGGAACACATACAGACTGAAAGTGAGGGGACAGAAAAAGATATTCCATGTAAATGGAAATCAAAAGAAAGCAGGGGTAGGAATTCTCATATCAGACAAAATGGACTTTAAAATAAAGACTATTACAAGAGACAAAGAAGGACACAATATAATGATCAAGGGATCAATCCAAGAAGAAGATATAACAATTGTAAATATTTATGTACCCAACACAGGAGAACCTCAATACATAAGGCAAATACTAACAGCTATAAAAGGGGAAATCGACAGTAACACAATCATAGTAGGGGGCTTTAACACCCCACTTTCACCAATGGACAAATCATTCAAAATGAAAATAAATAAGGAAACACAAGCTTTAAATGATACATTAAACAAGATGGACTTAATTGATATTTATAGGACACTCCATCCAACAACAACAGAATACACTTTGTTCTCAAGTGCTCATGGAACATTCTCCAGGATAGATCATATCTTGGGCCACAAATCAAGCCTCAGTAAATTTAAGAAAACTGAAATCATATCAAGTATCTTTTCCTACCACAACACTATGAGACTAGATATCAATTACAGTAAAAATCTGTAAAAAATACAAACACATGGAGGCTAAACAATATACTACTAAACAACCAAGAGATCAGTGAAGAAATCAAAGAGGAAATCAAAAAATACCTAGAAATAAATGACAATGAAAACACAATGACCCAAAACCTATGGGATGCAGCAAAAGCAGTTCTAAGAGGGACGTCTATAGCAATACAATCCTACCTCAAGAAACAAGAAATACCTCAAATAAACAACCTAAGCTTACACTTAAAGCAATCAGAGAAAGAACAAAAAAAACCCGAAGTTAGCAGAAGGAAAGAAATCATAAACATCAGATCAGAAATAAATGAAAAAAACATGAAGGAAAAACTTAAAAACATCAATAAAACTAAAATCTGGTTCTTTAAGAAGATAGACAAAAATTGATAAACCATTAGCCAGACTCATCATGAAAAAAAGGGAGAAGACTCAAATCAACAGAATTAGAAATGAAAATAGGTAACAACTGACACTGCAGAAATACAAAGGATCATGAACAATTACTATAAGTAACTATATGCCAATAATATGGACAACCTCGAAGAAATGGACAAATTCTTAGAAAAGCACATTCCAAGACTGAACCAGGAAGAAATACAAAATATAAACAGACCACTCACAAGCACTGAAATTGAAACTGTGATTAAAAATCTTCCAACAAACAAAAGCCCAGGACCAGATGGCTTCACAGGTGAATTCTATCAAACATTTAGAGAAAAGCTAACACCTACCCTTCTCAAACTCTTCCAAAATATAGCAGAGGGAGGAACACTCCCAAACTCATTCTAGGAGGCCACCATCACCCTGATACCAAAATCAGACAAAGATCTCACAAAAAAGAAAACTACAGGCCAATATCACTGATGAACGTAGATGCAAAAGTCCTCAAAAAATACTAGCAAATAGAGTCCAACAGCACACTAAAGGATCATACACTATGATCAAGTGGTGTTTATGCAAGGAAGGCAAGGATTCTTCAATATATGCAAATCAATCAATGTGATAAACCATATTAACAAGCTGAAGAATAAAAACCATATGATCACCTCAACAGATGCAGAAAAAGCTTTCACCAAAATTCCACACCCAATTATGATAAAAACCCTCCAGAAAGTAGGCATAGAGGGAACTCACCTCCCCCTAATAAACACCATATATGACAAACCCAAAGCCAGTATCATTCTCAATGGTGAAAAACTGAAACCATTTCCACTAAGATCAGGAACAAGAAAAGGTTGCCCACTCTCACCACTATTACGCAACATAGTTTTGGAAGTTTTAGTCACAGCAATCAATCATAAAAAAGAAATAAAAGAAATCCAAATCAGAAAAATAGAAGCAAAACTGTCACTGTTTGCAGATGACATGGTACTATACATAGAGAATCTTAAAGATGCTACCAGAAAACTATTACAGGTAATCAATGAATTTGGTAAAGTAACAGGATACAAAATTAATGCACAGAAATCTCTTGCATTCCTATAAACTAATGATGAAAAATCTGAAAGAGAAATTAAGGAAACACTCCCATTTAGTATTGCAACAAAAAGAAAAAAATACCTAGGAATAAACCTACCGAAGGAGACAAAAGACCTGTATACAGAAAACTATAAGACACTGATGAAAGAAATTAAAGATGATACAAACAGATGGAGAGATATACCATGTTCTTGGATTGGGAGAATCAACGGAGCTGGAGGAATCAGGCTCCCAGACTTCAGAATCTAGTACAAAGCTACAGTAATCAAGACAGTATGGTACTGGAACAAAAACAGAAATATAGATCAATGGAACAGGATAGAAAGTCCAGCGATAAACCCACACATATAGTCACCTTATCTTTTTTTTTTTTCGGCACACGGGCCTCTCACTGTTGTGGCCTCTCCCGCTGCGGAGCACAGGCTCTGGACGCGCAGGCTCAGTGGCCATGGCTCACGGGTCCAGCTGCTCTGAGGCATGTGGGATCTTCCCAGACCAGGGCATGATCCCGTGTCCCCTGCAATGGCAGGCGGACTCTCAACCACTGCGCCACCAGGGAAGCCCTAGTCACCTTATCTTTGAAAACGGAGGCAAGAATATACAATGGAAAAAATGACAGCCTCTTCAATAATTGGTGCTGGGAAAACTGGACAGCTACATGTAAAAGAATGAAATTAGAACACTCCCTAACACCATACACAAAAATAAACTCAAAATGCATTAAAGACCTAAATGTAAGGCCAGACACTATCAAACTCTTAGAGGAAAACATAGGCAGAACACTCTATGACATAAATTTCAGCAAGATCCTTTTGGATCCACCTCCTAGAGAAAGGGAAATAAAAATAAAAATAAACAAATGGGACCAATGAAACTTAAAAGCTTTTGCACATCAAAGGAAACCATAAACAAGACAAAAAGACAACCCTCAGAATGGGAGAAAGTATTTGCAAGTGAAGCAGCTGACAAAGGATTAATCTCCAAATATACAAGCAGCTCATGCAGCTCAATAGCAAAAAACAAACAACCCAATCCAAAAATGGGTAGAAGACCTGAATCGACATTCTCCAAAGAAGTTATACAGATTGCCAACAAACACATGAAAGGATGCTCAACATCACTAATCATTAAAGAAATGCAAATCAAAACTACAATGAGGTATCACCTCACACCGCTCAGAATGGCCATCATCAGAAAATCTACAAACAATAAATGCTGGAGAGGGTGGAGAGAAGGGAACCCTCTTGCACTGTTGGTGGGAATGTAAATTGATACAGCCACTATGGACAACAGTATGGAGGTTCCTTAAAAACTAAAAATAGAACTATCATACGACCCAGCAATCCCACTACTGGGCATATACCCAGAGAAAACCATAATTCAAAAAGAGTCATGTATCACAATGTTCCTTGCAGCACTATTTACAATAGTCAGGACATGGAAGCAATATAAGTGTCCATCGACAGATGAATGGATAAAGAAGATGTGGCACATATATACCATGGAATATTACTCAGCCATAAAAAGAAATGAAATTGAGTTTTTTGTAGTGAGGTAGATGGACCTAGAGACTGTTTTACAGAGTGAAGTAAGTCAGAAAGTGAAAAACAAATACCGTATGCTAACACATACATATGTAATCTAAAAAAAAAAAAAAAAAAGTGGTTCTGAAGCACCTAGGGGCAGGAGAGGATAAAGATGCGGAGGTAGAGAATGGACTTGAGGACACAGGAAGGGGGAATGGTAAGCTGAGACAAAGTGAGAGAGTGGCATGGATATATATACACTACCAATTGCAAAATAAATAGCTTGTGGGAAGCAGCCACATAGCACAGGGAGATCAGCTTGGTACTCTGTGTACACCTAGATGGATGGGATAGGGAGGGTGGGAGAGAGACGCAAGAGGGAGGAGATATGGGGATCTATGTATATATATAGCTGATTCACTTTTTTATACAGCAGAAACTAGCACACCATTGTAAAGCAATTATACTCCAATAAAGATGTTAATTTAAAAAAAAAAGAGTTCGCCCATTTCCAACAGGCAGGTCCTTGGGAAAATAGAATCATTTACGTTTAACTGAGAATTTACTTAACAATTTTGTCATAATATTAAGTCTTCAAAGAAATGCTTGCTTATTGATATCTTTTGGTAAACACATAGGCACACATAGCATGATTAAAATTCTTTGCAAAACATAGCCATTTCAGTTTTTCCAACCCTATTATAAAGTTTTGACTGTTCCCTTTAAGAAGTGCTTATTGTCACACAAGGGGGTCAATGATTAAAAAAGAATTATGTCTCTCTGGTTTTTTAATAGGAGAATTCAAGAAGTGCTTTTACAAAGAACATTTTAAAATCTTCAGCAGTTTGTTTCATTCATAGCTCCAGGACCTTTGGCTAAAACCAAAAACCCATTAGCTTTTCTGAAACATTTCACTGGGCATCACATCTTATGTATGAATAGGCTCCCCTAAGGGCCCACATTATCCTCAGTGACACCTGTATTACAGTGTCCCATAATTCATAAGCCGGCCCCAGTGCATCATGGTCATATCACAGCAGACGAAGCAAAGTCTGACAGTACTCTGCTATTGACTAAACAGGACAAGGACATCCTGGTTCTATTTTCTCCACTTCAGTCTAGAATCATAACAATCTGTAACTCATACCAATAACCATTCCATAGAGTATAATTCCAGTTCTAAGGTAGAACACTACTTTATACTGATAAAATACAGTGGGTCTATCCATCTAATGGAAACTGGAAAGGAAAGTAAAATGCTGAAATGATAAGCATTCAATATATAGCAGAGAATAGTGTCTCTCTTTCCTGGAATAACAAATCTTCTGGGTTACTTGTTCACAAATGTTTTGCCCCACGTTTGGGGATTTCTTTAGCAGATCAACTAATCCTACAGCTCCTCTACCCTGCTTGTCTCTGGTTGCCCAAATAGAAAGGACTCAGTAGAATGAATGGATCCTAAGTAAGATACCAAATGAAAAATATCAAGAAAATTAACAATTTCTAGAAAAAATACACTGACATTGACATACTAGAAAAAATAAGCTACCTGTCTAAAACCATGGGATAGACTCTTATAGACTATATTAGTTTCCTATGACTGCTGTAACAAATTACCACAAATGTGGTGGTTTAAAACAACAGAAATTTATTCTCTCATAGTCCAGAGGCCAGGTGTCCAAAATCAGGTTCACTGGGCTGAAATTACTGTGTTGGCAGCTCCATACTCCCTCCAGAGGCTCTGGGGGAGAATCCTTTCCTTGCCTCTTCCAGCTTCTAGTGGCTGCAGCATTCCTTGGCTTATGGCCCCATCACTCCAACCTCTGCCTCCACAGTCTCATGACCTCTTCCTCTTCTGTCTGTGTTCCAATCTTCCTCTGCCTCTCTAATAAACACACTTGTGATGGCATTGAAGAACCACCCATATAACCAAAAATCCTGATCTCAAAATCCTTAACTCTATCAACATCTGCAAAGACACTTTTTTCACAATTACACATTCCAGGAATTAGGAAGGAGATATCTCTTGTTTTCGGGGTGGTGGTGGTATTTTTCAGTCTATCACACAGACCAAGACCACAGTTCAAAAATTTAAACAAAATTTAGACAAAGAAAATGGTAAAACAAAACAAAACAAAACCCTGAGTTGTCCATAAGCCTCACACCATGTCCTTATGTCATGACTGTGTGATGTCAGGTGTTCAGAGTCATGTTCAGGCCTCAGTCACAATGATGCTTGTGGATTAATGGATTATCTGTCTTTAGGCAGCCACTGACCAACTAAGAAACCAATTTCTCTAACATTTGTCTAATAACAGAGATCATTGTAATGGGAGAAGGCAATATCCTTACCCGATACTAAAGTAGGACCCAACCTGTTCTCTGATTATCCTTTAAGGTTTTTGATCAAAGTGTTTTAGCTTAAAAGTTATCTGGAGACCAACAGTTTTTTTTAAACTGTTCACAGGATAGTGTCACTGACACCGATAGTTTACAAATAGGGAGGAAGAGTTTATTTCACAAAATGTCAGGTGAGGCTCTGGGAAAATATCAGGCCAGCTTCTGGGTCACTGGTGCTTAGCTTTCAGCTGCTAATGTATGTAAATGAGTCCATCCAGGGGCCCAGCTGTTGTATGTTGAAATGTACTGATGAAACTAAATTGGGATTTTAGAGAACACAAATCAAATTGCAAGCAAAATGACTGAAATACACCAGCCCTCCTTTGAAGCGTCATAGGCCAACCCAAGAAAAATGACTAATGGGTAATAATACACAGTCCCGACAGGAACCATAAGCTAGGAAGGAAGTCGCATGTAAAATAATAATAAAGAATATTAAATTGCCACCAGGCCCTGCTAGAGACAAATGAAAACGGAACAGACTTCTCACCACCGGTCACTTATTCAATCCCTTTGAAAATGTCCCCAGAATCTGCAGACAGAGAATGCTTTCACTCATATTCCGTTTCTACTAGAAATGACTGTTTTCTCAGATCTGGAAAAGGCTGATAAGGGATAACCTTCTGAAAAGGAGGCCCTTAGAGGTAACCTCTGGCCAGTTCATCATCCTTCCTTGGGCAACGAGGTAAGAAAACAGGCTGCCTTTATCAGCTACTGGTAGAGAAAATCATGAACTTTCTCCAAGATATCCATAGTTTGATGGCTTTTCATTTCTTCTCTTATAACATCATTCTTTTTTTTTTAAGTCTACATCTTTATTTTTTATAACATCATTCTTATATGTAGAATATGAAGTAATTTTTAATTGTCCACGTAACTTACATAATATTATTATTACTTTTTTTTTAATTTATTTTTTTTTTGTGGTACGCAGGCCTCTCTCACTGTTGTGGCCTCTCCCGTTGCGGAGCACAGGCTCCAGACACGCAGGCTCAGCGGCCATGGCTCACGGGCCCAGCCGCTCAGCGGCATGTGGGATCTTCCCAGACCGGGGCACAAACCCGTGTCCCCTGCATCAGCAGGCAGACTCTCAACCCCTGCACCACCAGGGAAGCCCCATAATATTATTTTTACTTTAAGTGATTTCTTTCCTTCACAAGGTAATTAGGGGATTCTGCAAGTTTAAACCCAAAGCTCAGTCATTAGTCACTAGTAAGGAGTGAGCCCCTGCTGCCTGCTCGCTCCTTATATCAAATTATAAGCAAAACCCAGCCTGAAGCTCCTGGCCCACGCACCTCAGCGACAGCCCACACAGACCCCTGCAAAGGACAGGTAGCAAAACACCGCAACACAGGACAAGCAGCCCCTAATCTTAGATGGCAGCTTATTTCAGAGTATTGTTCTAGTCAGTCACCCTGTTTGCTCCTCCTTGACTTTACTGACCTGTTAGGACAGCAGTTCTCAGCCCTAGCTGCTCATTAGAAATATCTGGGAAATGTCTGTCAACATACCTGAAGTCCAGAACCCACCCTGGTCTGAGATGGGGCCAAGGCATCAGCATTTTTCTTAATTCTCTAGGTGACTCTAATGTGTAAAAGGTTTGAGAACCATTGTTCCACCTCGTTAGCTTCTGTTCCTTTTTACCTTCCACTTCTTCCCAGACTTTCTTCCACACTCACCTACCCAGACCCACCATATTTACCCATTCCTTTTCCGATCAATTCTTTTCCAGGTCCTGGCTTCTCCTGGCTCTTCCCAATGGAACACCCACCAAGGTTACAAAAATACCTTAGCAAGAGTCTAACTACACACCCACCATTTCCCTCCTTCACTTAAGCCCAGCTCAAATCTGACAATCCACATAACCTTTTCTTCTTGGAACCCAGCAACATTCAACACCTTGCTCTACATGTGGACCAAACGTCTTACCTTGGCCAGTCCCTTGTCCACCTAGCCATTCTCCTTTCTGTCACAGGGCTTCTCAACTTCAGAACTATCACATGTAAGGGCAAATCATTCTTTGTTGTGGGAGGCTGCCCTGTATACTAACAGAATGTTTAGCAGCATCCCCGCTCTCTGCTCACTAGATGCCAGTAGCACTCTTCCCCCAACCTGTAAAACAAAAATGTCTCAAGACATTGCCAAATGATCCCTGAGGAGGGGGAAGAACTGCCCCCCATCCCAAATCCTATTGAGAACCACTGCTCTGTCTGTATGTCTAATCCCCCAAACTACTTCAATAGAGTTGGTTCCTCTGCCATCTGGTATGTATTTCCTTCCCAGTTTCAATTTCACCCAAGTTTACAATCCATTACTCTGAAGCATCTACTTCCACATGAGTTGACAACCTTCAGCTTTGATTCAGCTTCCCAAATGATGCCAACTTCAAAGCAGCTAAAACAGATTCTCACATCTGTTACTCATCCTTAACCCTCCTGTTGCAGAGGAACAACTGTAACTTCTCCATTACATACCTTTGTTCCATAAAGACTGGCCTTATGCTATAAGCCCCTGTAAACACTAAATTAATTTATATAACAATGAAAATATTAATAGACAGAACATAGACCAAACCCTTTCTTAACATTAGAAATGCTAAGGTGCTTCCTGACTCTGAACACACTTACCTTCATTCCTCCCTTTGACTTGTGGAACAGGAATTATAATGTTCTTGCAAAGCCCTTTGAAATTCCAGATTGGGTGGAATTTCATTTCAATTCATTTTGAGTAAGAAATCTTAATTATTTGAGCTAATGGAGAGGAATGAAGCAGCAAAAATAGAAAATCCATGAAATACAAATTTAAGCACATACTGACACAAACACATATTCTCAAATTTTCAGAAATTAAAAGGTTACTAAAAGTTATTAGACTGGTTTTATTGTGTGACTCATAAATCATCCAAATGGAGAATTGCTAATATGTTTGAGAATTACATTACTGGCATAACATAGCCAGAGAAGTGACCTTCCATAGTTCTTCATCACAATTGGAGGTGATTTTAATGTCAACTTTTTTGGTAGCGTTAAATAAAAATTTTTATTTGCTTTATAGTTTTCTATATTTTATATTATCTTTATTAAACCCATATTATTTTTATTGTGATAAACTATACATAAAATTAATCATTTTAAGTGTACAATTCTGTGGCATTACATGCATTCATTGTTGTGCAGCCATAACCACCATCCACCTCCAGAACTTTTTCATCTTCTCCGACAACAGTTTTTTTTTTTGTTTTTTTTTTAACATCTTTATTGGAGTATAATTGCTTTACGATGGTGTGTTAGTTTCTGCTCTATAACAAAGTGAATCAGTTATACATATACATATATCCCCATATCTCTTCCCTCTTGCATCTCCCTCCCACCTTCCCTATCCCACCCCTCCAGGTGGTCACAAAGCACCGAGCTTATCTCCCTGTGCTATGCGGCTGCTTCCCACTAGCTATGTATACCGACAACAGTTTTTAAGAGATACTCCCTCCCTTATGTCTACTAATAATCTGCTAAATGTCATTTTAAGTTAATTTCCTGTAGCTCTTATTAAAATAAATGTAAAGTCTACCAAAACAGTAGTTCAAAAAGTTGTTTTGAAGGACAGCATTTATATAGGTTTGTAAATTCAATTTTCTTATACAAAAAGAGAATTCTTGTCTTTCATAATCATGCTTCAAACATTCTCACTACTCAATGTCTGACTAATCCTGTCCATCCTCCATCTTCCTGTCAACAGCCTACACGGACTTAACATGTGCAAGCCCCAAAGGTTCTTTTCACCTGTTAGATCCAGAAACTAAAATAAAAGTAGTGATTTTCCTCACTTATACCCAAATTGACTCAAACCTAGAATGAAACTACATGATGATAAAAACATGAAGCTTTTTTGAGAATTCTTTTAAGATGCTGGGTAGAAGAAGACTATGCATTACAGGGGAGAAATATAACAACAATATAAGGAAGTTTCACTGTTGTGAAACTTTGTCATAGTCAGTTTGGGCTGCTGTAACAAAAATACCATAGACTGGCTAGCTTAAACAACAAACATTTGCTTCTCACAGTTCTGGAGGCTGAGAAGTCCAAGATCAAGGAGCTGGCAGATTTGTTGTCTGATGAGGGGCTGCTTTCTGGTTCTAGACACCTGTCTTCTCATGTGTCTTCACATGGTGGGAGAAACGAGGGGTCTCTCTGGGGTCTCTTTTTTTTAACTTTTTATTTTATATTGGAGTATAGTTGATTAACAATGTTGTGTTAGTTTCAGGTGTACAGCAAAGCAATTCAGTTATACATATACATGTATCTATTCTTTTCCAAATTCTTTTCTCTGGGGTCTCTTTTATAAGGACAGTAACCTCATTCATAACGGCTCCATCCTCATGACCTAATCACCTCCCAAAATCCCCACCATCAAACACCATCACATTGGGGGTTGGGATTTCAACATATGAATTTTGGGAGGACATAAACATTCAGTCCTTAGCACTGTTTTTTTTCTTGCTCACGTTTTAAAATAAACCCTCTCAGATCCCGAGGATAAAACTTTGACCTTACAGCTGTGCTTCTGACATAAACTCAGGGAGAGAATTTATACTTTGAATACACATGGTTCTGAGCAGAGAAAAAAAAAAAACATATCTGCTATTGTAAGGTCGGAGCATCATTGTACACGTCATTTATTTTTTAAAAGTCCCTGAAACTGTCATTTAAAAAACCCACAACTCTCACCAGCTGAACATTTGGAACCGTATACTCTAGCATTTCAGGGAAGTCAAATTTCTTTCCTACAACTCTTAAGAGGCACCTCTTGAAACTTTCCAGTTAAGATTTTCAAAACTGTGTGACAAATAACAGCCCTAGGGGAAAGCCCATAATATGGCTGTCAGTGAACTTAACTTCCATCATAAAATGGAAATGTTGTCAAGTATTTTGGGCTTTGGAGCAGCTGCCACCTAATAACTATTCAGAAACAAATGCCCAAATCAGTTTAGGTCTCATCATAAACTCTGACTTTCAATTCAAAGAGAAGGATAGTCATTTTTATGTATTTATTTATGAAAACTACAGTTAGAAATTTCTCAAAAAAAACACATATATAGGTACACAGAGGGATAATTGATTCTTGGTAGTGTTATCAAAAAAGTTAAGGGCAATTTTAAGTTAGTTCTTTTTCTCCTTAATACCTAAATTAACATAAGCATTCATTCATTTATTCAACAAATTTTTACTGAAGATCTATTATGTTCTAGGCAGCATGGAGCCCTGAAACAAAAATAAAGAAATAAATGCTTTTTTCCCCCTCCTACGAATGGGCAGATAGAGGTCAAAGGTGAGTGAATATTAAGACCACGCCATAAAGTAGAAGTAAGCAACCCACGTCACCAGGAAATCTAAAATCCTAGTTTCATTTCCCTTACATTCCTCTCACTCTAACCTGTGACTTTTATTCAATGCTTTCCAAAGAAGAAAGATAAAGGCTAAATAAGAAAATACTTCTACTCCCCTTTCCTTTTATATACAGAAATGAGGGCTTGCTCTTACCTTGGATTCTTTCTCACCCACTCAGAAAGTAACAGAATGAATTCATGAGGAATAATTTGTAAATAATTTGGGAAATTGATGTCAGCTACTATAACAAAAGAGAAGCCCAAAATTTTAGAATCTGCCATTACTGTGCTTCATCTTTTCCACTTCGAAAAACCAGGTGGGTGGGAAGAGGGGGGGCAACACGCACAGGGTATCATTCCTAGTAGCTATTAAATGTATCAATATTTTTTAAATTGTAGGGGGGAAGTGCAAACATGCAAAGTGTGTAAGGCCTAACATGGCTAAGTTTTCTGTGATTTTTGGTAGTTCCAGAGGTAAAGGCCCTTTAACTGACCTGTTCACCATTTTGCTCTCTGTTGTTGAAGGTAAGGAAAACACACCTGAAAGGATATGCCTGTGTCTCAAATATATTAGGGGCTCAATTAATGATTGTTGAAAGTTGAACAGATGAGCTGCTATTTCAGCATTCTTGACGCATTACAGCAGGTGCTTGATAAACTACCTACTAAATAAATAATTTATTATGTCCCTCTCAACACTCCCTAATATGTCTCTTGATGATGAGATCTAGGGATGAGCAGAAAAAAAGAGTTTCTCATTCAAACACGGTGTTCCCAATATTATTGCAACCGAATCTCATGTAAAATTGCATGACCTGAGAGGTTTGAAGGGAGAAGAAAGGTGAACAAAACCTTATCCCACCCCTGCAGCCAGGTGCTCTGCATGTGACTTAATGTACATAAACCTTACCCCATAAACAGCTGCCTAAGTAGTTTCTAACTTGCTGTGCCCACCAAACACATCCCCCACAGAGCCTCAAGGGGTCTTTGCAAAAAGGAATCCTCTGATTATTCCACACTTGCTTAAAACTCTTCATCCCTAATAACTAATGTCCAAATCCTTCAACATGGTATGTGAGGCTCTCATTGTCCCTTCAGCTGTTTTTTGTTTGGTTGGTGGGCTTTTTCAGTTTTTTTTTGGCTGTGGGTTTTTTTGGGGGGGGGGCAGGGGGCTTTTTTTCCCATGAGTTTCTGGTTCTTACTATCTCCAGGTCTTTCCTCATTAAGTTGGCCTCTGCTTAGAAGGCACCTCCACTTCCTCTTCTCTACCTTTAAGCCTCACTTCTGGCATCTCCTCCTCTAGCAAGTCTATGGCAGGACTTAGATATCCCCCTTTCTCACTCCTATAACTTCTCAGACTATCCCAGAACTGCACTTCCTACTTATTTTGTCATTATTCATTCAGCCCCCTTACTAATTCTCAGTGCTTACTCATTCGTGTATCTATATCAGACTGGCACAGTCCAGCACATCGTAGGTACTCAAGAGATTTTGAATGAATGAGTGACTGAGTGGTTGTACATGGAGAAATGTTGCAGGACCAAGTTAAAAGCTAATGACTTAAAGTGGCCCGTGATACCTCTTTTTTACTCAGCCCCATAGGCCACTCTTATCTGTGAGTAGAAGGAGAGGTGATTTCTGGCTCCAAAGGAGCATTGGCCTTGAAACTTATTTTGTGAGCAGAGTGAAGCGGAGAACTTGAGAGACTAATATTTCCCTAAACTATCCATCAAATACAAGCCCAGCAGATACCAGCAGTTTTCAACCCCATCACCACCACCCCCATCACCAAGTTCTTTTTTTTTTTTACATGTTGTTGTTTTTTATTTACTTTCTCATATAATTTTTTTTTTCACATCTCCACTGGAGTATAACTGCTCTACCATGGCGTGCTAGCCCCTTGCCTACAACAAAGCGAATGAGCTATACACATACACATGCTCCCACATCTCTTCCCTCCCACGTCCCCCTTCCTCCCACCCCCCCACCCCACCCCTCCACCACCAAGTTCTTAACCACAAATGAAGGTGAACTCCTCCCTGTAATTCTACAAGTTCAGTATATCTTTAATGTTTAGGACTTTTGTCTTTTAAATTCATGTAAATTTCCAGTGAACCGACTTAATTCCCCAACTCATACATCCACACCTCAATTAGCTAAACCGATGTTCCAGGAAGGTGTCCCATATTCACTTTATAGCTTCCCATCCTTTTCCAACTCCCCCAAGAAGTGCCTCGTTAAGAAATATGGGATACGTTGTAGTTCCTCTTCCGTACTACATTCTTACAAACCAAGCATCAGCCATAATTAACGAAAAAAAAACTAGAATAAAAACAGAGTGGGGGGGCTTCCCTGGTGGCACAGTGGTTGAGAGTCCGCCTGCCAATGCAGGGGACACAGGTTTGTGCCCCGGTCCGGGAAGATCCCACATGCCGCGGAGAGGCTGGGCCCATGAGCCATGGCCGCTGAGCCTGCGCATCCGGAGCCTGTGCTCTGCAAACAGAGAGGCCACAACAGTGAGAGGCCCATGTACAAAAAAAAAAAAAAAAAAAAAAAAAAAAAAACAGAGAGGGGAGGACCTTCAGAAATAGAAAAAAGGGGGAGACTCGTTCAAGATGGCAGAGTAGAAGGACGTGTGCTCACTCCCTCTTGTGAGAGCACCGGAATCACAACTAACCTCTGAACAATCATTGACAGGAAGACGCTGGAACTCACCAAAAAAGATATCCCACATCCAAAGACAAAGGAGAAGCCACAATGAGATGGTAGGAGGGGCGCAATCACAGTAAAATCAAATCCCATAACTGCTGGGTGGGTGACTCACAAACTGGAGAACACTTACACCACAGAAGTCCACCCACTGGAGTGTAGGTTCTGAGCCCCAGGTCAGGCTTCCCAACCTGGGGGTCCGGCAAGGCAAGGAGGAATTCCTAGAGAATCAGACTTTGAAGGCGGGCGGGATTTGGTTACAGGACTTCGACAGGACTGGGGGAAAGAGAGACTCCACTCCTGGAGGGCACACACAAAATAATGTGCGCATCAGGACCCAGAGGAAGGAGCAGTGACCCCATCGGAGACTGAACCAGACCTACCTGCTAGTGTTGGAGGGTCTGCTGCAGAGGCGGGGGGAAGCTGGGGCTCATCGTGAGGACAAGGACACTGGCAGCAGAATTTCTGGGAAGTACTCCTTGGAGAGAGCACGCCCAGAGTCTGCCATTAGAGCAGACCACCAAAGAGCCCGGGTAGGCTCCAGTGTTGGCTTGCCTCAGGCCAAACAACAAACAGGGAGGGAACCCAGCCTCACCCATCAGCAAACAAGCAGATTAAAGTTTTACTGAGCTCAGCACACCAGAGCAACAGCCAGCTCTACCCACCACTAGACCCAAGCTTTAACACAAGCTTTAAATGACACAATAGAGCAGATAGATTTAACTGATATTTATAGGACATTCCATCCCAAAACAGCAGATTACAGTTTCTTCTCAAGTGCGCACAGTACATTCTCCAGGATAGATCACATCTTGGGTCACAAATCAAGCCTCAGTAAACTTAAGAAAATTGAAATCATATCAAGCATCTTTTCTGACCACAACACTATGAGATTAGGAATCAATTACAGGGAAAAAACCGAAAAAAACACAAACACATGGAGGCTAAACAATACGTTACTAAATAACCAAGAGATCACTGACGAAATCAAAGAGGAAATCAAAAAATACCTAGAGACAAATGAGAATGAAACATGACGATCCGAAACCTATGAGATGCAGCAAAAGCAGCTGTAATAGGGAAGTTTATAGCCATACAAGCCTACCTCAAGAAACAACAAACATCTCAAATAAACAATCTAACCTTACACCTAAAGGAACTAGAGAAGGAAGAACAAACAAAACCCAAAGTTAGCAGAAGGGAAGAAATCATAAAGATCAGAGCAAAAATAATGAAACAGAAACAAAGTAGACAATAGCATCGATCAATAAAACTAAAAGCTGGTTCTTTGAGAAGGTAAACAAAATTGATAAACCATTAGCCAGACTCATCAGGAGGGAGAGGACTTAGATCAATAAAATTAGAAATGAAAAAAAAAATACGACACCACAGACATAAAAAGCATCCTAAGAGACTACTACCAGCAACGCTATGACAGTACAATGGACAACCTGGAAGAAACAGACAAATTCTTAGAGAGGTATACCTTCTAAGACTGAACTAGGAAGAAATAGAAAGTATGAAGAGACCAATCACAAGTAATGAAATCGAAACTGTGATTAAAAATCTTCCAACAAACAAAAGTCCAGGACCAGATGACTTCACAGGTGAATTCTATCAAACATTTAGAGAAGACCTAACACCCATCCTTCTCAAACTCTTCCAAAAAATTTCAGAGGAAAGAACACTCCCTAACTCATTCTATGAGGCCACCATAACCTGATACCAAAACCAGACAAAGATACTACAAAAAAGAGAAAATTACAGACCAACATCACTGATGAATACAGATGCAAAAATTCTCAAAAATATACTACCAAACAGAATCCAACAACACATTAAAAGGATCATACACCATGATCAAGTGGAATTTATCACAGGCATGCAAGGATTCTGCAATACACACAAATCAAACAATGTATTACACCATATTAACAAACTGAAGAAGAAAAACCATATGATCATCTCAATAGATGCAGAAAAAGCTTTTGACAAAATTCAACACCCATTTATCATAAAAACTCTTCAGAAAGTGGGCATACAGGGAACCTACCTCAACATAATAAAGGCCATATATGACAAACCCACAGAAAACATCATTCTCAATGGTGAAAAACTGAAAGCATTTCCTCTAAGATCAGGAACAAGACAAGGATGTCCTCTCTCACCACTATTATTCAACATGGTTTTGGAAGTCCTAGCCATGGCAATCAGAGAAGAAAAAGAAAAATACACACTGGAATACACACTGGAAAAGAAGAAGTAAAACTGTCAGTGTTTGCCGATGACATGATCTATACATAGAAAATCCTAAAGCTGCTACCAGAAAACTACTAGAACTAATCAATGAATTTGGTAACGTTGCAGGATACAAAATTAATGCACAGACGTCTCTGGCATTCCTACACACCAACAATGAAAAATCAGAAAAAGAAATTAAGGAAACACTCCCATTTACCATTGCAACAAAAAGAATAAAATACCTAGGAATAAACGTACCTAGGGAGACAAAAGACCTGTATGCAGAAAATTATAAGACATTGCTGAAAGAAATTAAAGATGATACAAACAGTGGGAGAGATATACCATGTTCTTACATTGGAAGAATCAATATTGTGAAAATAACTATAGTACCCAAAGCAATCTACAGATTCAATGCAATCCCTATCAAATTACCAATGGCATTTTTTTACAGAACTAGAACAAAGTATCTCAAATTTTGTATGGAGACACAAAAGACCCAGAATAGCCAAAGCAATCTTGAGGGAAAAAAACGGAGCTGGAACAATCAGACCCCCTGACTTCAGACTATACTACAAAGCTACAGTAATCAAGACAATATGGTACTGGCACAAAAACAGAAATATAGATCAATGGAACAGGATAGAAAGGCCAGAGATAAACTCACACACCTATGGTCAACTAATCTATGACAAAGGAGGCAAGGCTATACAATGGAGAAAAGACAGTCTCTTCAATAAGTGGTGCTGAGAAAAATGGACAGCTACATGTAAAAGAATGAAATTAGAACACTCCCTAACACCATACACAAAAATAAACTCAAAATGGAGTAGACACCTAAATGTAAGACTGGAAAATATAAAACTCTTAGAGGAAAACATAGGCAGAACACTCTATGACATAAATTTCAGCAGGATCCTTTTGGACACACCTCCTAGAGAAGGGGAAATAAAAACAAAAATAAACAAATGGGACCTTAAGAAACTGTAAAACTTTTGCACAGCAAAGGAAACCATAAACAAGACGAAAAGACAACCCTCAGAATGGGAGAAAATATTTGCAAACGAAGCAATGGACAAAGGATTAATCTCCAAAATATACTATATATATAAATAATCTCCAAAATATATAAACAGCCCATGCAGCTCAATATTAAAAAAAACAAATAACCCAATCCAAAAATGGGCAGAAGACCTAAAAAGACATTTCTCCAAAGAAGACATACAGATGGCCAAGAAGCACATGAAAAGCTGCTCAGCATCACTAATCATTAGAGAAATGCAAATCAAAACTACAATGAGGTATCACGTCACATCTGTCAGAATGGGCATCATCAGAAAATCTACAAACAACAAATGCTGGAGAGGGTGTGGAGAAAAGGGAAGCCTCTTGCACTGTTGGTGGGAATGTAAATTGATACAGTCACTATGGAGAACAGTATGGAGGTTTCTTAAAAACTAAAAATAGACTACCATACGACCCAGCAATCCCACTACTGGGCATATACCCAGAGAAAACCATAATTCAAAAAGACACATGTGGGCTTCCCTGATGGCACAGTGGTTGAGAGTCCGCCTGCCGATGCAGGGGACACGAGTTCGTGCCCCAGTCCGGAAGGATCCCATATGCTGCGGAGGAGTTGGGCCCATGAGCCATGGCCGCTGAACCTGCGCATCTGGAGCCTGTACTCCACAACGGGAGAGGCCACAGCAGTGAGAGGCCCGCGTACCACAAAAAAAAAAAAAAAAAAAAAGACACATGCACCCCAATGTTCACTGCAGCACTATTTACCATAGCCAGGACATGGAAGCAACCTAAATGTCCAATGACAGATGAATGGATAAAGAAGATGTGGTACATATACATAATGGAATATTACTCAGCCATAAAAAGGAATGAAATTGAGTCATTTGTAGAGGCGTGGATGGATCTACAGACTGTCATACAGAGTGAACTAAGTCAGGAAGAGTAAAACAAATATCGTATATTAACGCACATATGTGGAATCTTGAAAAATGGTACAGATGAACTGGTTTGCAGGGTAAAAATCGAGACACAGATGTACAGAACAAATATATGAACACCAAGGGGGGAAAGTGGCGAGGGTGGTGGTGGCGTGATGATTTGGGAGGTTGGAATTGACATATATACACTAATATGTATAAAATGATAACTAATAAGAACCTGCTGTATAAAGAAAAAGAAAAAAGAAATTAAAAAGGAGAAGTTACAATGGACACCACAGAAATACAAAGCATCATAAGAGACTACTACAAGCAACTCTATGCCAATAAAATCGACAACCTGGAAGAAATGGACAAATTCTCAGAAAGGTATAACCTTCCAAGACTGAACCAGGAAGAAACAGAAAATATGAACAGACCAATCACAAGTAATGAAATTGAAACTGTGATTAAAAATCTTACAACAAAGAGAAGTTCAGGACCAGACGGATTTACAGGTGAATTCTATCAAACATTTAGAAAAGAGCTAACACCCATCCTTCTCAAACTCTTGCAAAAAACTGCAGAGGGGGCTTCCCTGGTGGCGCAGTGGTTGAGAGTCCACCTGCCGATGCAGGGGACACGGGTTCGTGCCCCGGTCCAGGAAGATCCCACATGCCGCAGAGCGGCTGGGCCCGTGAGCCGTGGCCGCTGAGCCTGCGCGTCCGGAGAGGCCACAGCAGTGAGAGGCCCGTGTACTGAAAAAAAAAAAAAAAAAAAAAAAAACTGCAGAGGAAGGAACACTCCCAAATTCATTCAACAAGGCCACCATCACCCTGATACCACAACCAGACAAAGATACTATAAAAAAAGAAAATTACAGACCAATATCACTGATGAATATAGATGCAAAAATTCTCAACAAAATACTAGCAAACAGAAACCAACAACACATTAAAAGGATCACACACCATAATCAAGTGGGATTTATCACAGGCTTGCAAGGATTCTTCAGTATATGCAAATTAATCAATGTGATACACCACAGTAACAAACTGAAGAAGAAAAACCATATGATCATCTCAATAGATGCAGAAAAAGCTTTTGACAAAATTCAACACCCATTTATGATAAAAACTCTCCAGAGAATGGGCATAGAGGGAACCTACCTCAACATAGTAAAGGCCATATATGACAAACAGCAAACATCATTCTCAATGGTGAAAAGCTGATAGCATTTCCTCTAAGATCAGGAACAAGACAAGGATGTCCACTCTTGCCACTATTATTCAACATGGTTTTGGCAGTGCTAGCCACAGCAATCAGAGAAGAAAAAGAAAAAAAAAGGAACACAAATTGGAAAGGAAGAAGTAAAACTGTCACTGTTTGCAGATGACATGATACTATACATACATAATCCTAAAGATGCCACCAGAAAACTACTAGAACTAATCAATGCATTTGGTAAAGTTGAAGGATACAAAGTTAATGCACAGAAATCTTGTGCAGTCCTATACACTAACAATGAAAGATCAGAAAGAGAAATTAAGGAAACAATCCCATTCACCACTGCAACAAAAAGAATAAAATACCTAGAAATAAACCTACCTAAGGAGGTAAAAGACCTATATTCAGAAAATTATAAGACACTGATTAAAGAAATCAAAGATGACACAAACAGAGGGAGAGATATACCATATTCTTTGACTGGAAGAATCAATATTGTGAAAATGACTATACTACCCAAAGAAATCTACCGATTCAATGCAATCCCTATCAAATTACCAACGGCATTTTTTTACAGAACTAGAACAAAGTATCTTAAAATTTGTATGGAGACACAAAAGACCCAGAATAGCCAAAGCAATCTTGAGGGAAAAAAACGGAACTGGAACAATCAGACCCCCTGACTTCAGACTATACGACAAAGCTACAGTAATCAAGACAATATGGTACTGGCACAAAAACAGAAATATAGATCAATGGAACCAGATAGAAAGCCCAGAGATAAACCCACACACCTATGGTTAACTAATCTATGACAAAGGAGGCAAGGCTATACAATGGACAAAAGACAGTCTCTTCAATAAGTGGTGCTGGGGAAACTGGACAGCTGCATGTAAAAGAATGAAATTAGAACACTCCCTAACACTATACACAATAATAAACTCAAAATGGATTAAAGACCTAAATGTAAGACCAGACACTATAAAACTCTCCTAGAGGAAATCATAGGAAAAATACTCTTTGACATAAATCACAGCAATATCTTTTTTGATCCACCTCCTAGAGTAATGGAAATAAAAACAAAACAAATGGGACCTAATGAAACTTAAAAGGTTTTCCACAGCAAAGGAAACTATAAACAAGACAAGAAGACAACCCTCAGAATGGCAGAAAATATTTGCAAATGAATCAACGGGCGAGGATTAATCTCCCAAATATATAAACAGCTCATTCAGCTCAATATTAAAAAAACAAACAACCCAATTAAAAAATGGGCAGAAGACCTAAATAGACATTTCTCCAAAGAAGACATACAGATGGCAAAGAGGCACATGAAAAGCTGCTCAACAACACTAACTAATTATTAGAGAAATGGAAATCAAAAGTACAATGAGGTACCACCTCATGCCGGTTAGAATGGGCATCACTAGAAAATCTACAAACAACAAATGCTGGAGAGGGTGTGGAGAAAAGGGAACCCTCTTGCCCTGTTGGTGGGAATGTTCAATACAGCCACTATGGAGAACAGTATGGAGGTTCCTTAAAAAACTAAAAATAGAATTACCATATGACCCAGCAATCCTACTACTGGACATATACCCTGAGAAAACCATAATTCAAAAAGACACATGCACCCCAATGTTCATTGTAGCACTATTTACCATAGCCAGGTCATGGAAGCAACCTAAATGCCCATTGACAGATGAATGGATAAAGAAGATGTGGTACATATATACAATGGAATATTACTCAGCCATAAAAAGGAACGAAAGTGGTCATTTGCAGAGACGTGGATGGACCTAGGGACTGTCATACAGAGCAAAGTAAGTCAGAAAGGGAAAAAGAAATATCATATGTTAACGCATGTATGTGGAATCTAGAAAAATGGTACAGATGAACCAGTTTGCAAGGCAGAAATTGAGACACAGATGAAGAGAACAAATGTATGGACACCAAGGCAGGAAAGCAGTGGGGGGGGGGATGAATTGGGAGATTGGGATTGACATATATACACTAACATGTATAAAATAGATAAGTAATAAGAACCTGCTATATAAAAATATATATTTTAAAAAAGAAATCAAAAAAAAAAGTGTGTGTGTTTTTAGTGTGTGTGTGTGTGAGGGGGGCTTGTCCTTAATATGAAAGCTACGCAGAACTTCATACTTGTATACCTAATGATTCTAGAGTTATTTCACACCACCATCATCCACATTCCCTTGAGAGCTTCCAATGAATCCTATTATTTCCATAGTTCTTAAAGAAGAAAGAAGTACCTCCAGGTGCTTTCTCTCTTGGCATCACTTCATACAAAAAAGACTCAGATATATTTGCATTTATGTAAAAAGATATTCAATACAGCACTCTTTGAAGTAGAAATTTTTTTAAAAACCTGGAAATTTAAACGCCCATCAAAGAAAGACTGGTAAAATAAATGACAGCACATCTAGACAATGGCATTTCATGCACAGTATCATGTAGCCATTAAATAAGATGAGGTAGATAGATCATTGTTACGTGTACGAGCATGCATTGCAGGAGCTCCAGGATAAGTGGTTAAGAGAAGAAAGCAAGGCAAGGAATAGGCATAAATTCTACTGAATACAAAAAAAGAGGGGAATTAGTTATGTATTCATTCATTCATATATTCATTCATTTATATGTAATGTCTCTGTAAATGCACTAGTGATTATCCCTGGGAAAAACTAGGGGTTACTGGAGGGTGGAGATCTACTTTTTACGATACACACTCTTATATTGCTTAAATTTTTCACCATAAACTTTTCAAAAACTAAAACAAAAGCTATCTGGAGGAAGTAAAGGCAAAAGCAAAGAGGAAGGGCAAAGCCTGCCTCACTGCCCACCTGATTCACTGCTTCCTGGCCACAGTCCAGCAGCCCGGGGCTGGTGTGATGGGCTCCAACTTCTGTGATTTCTCAACGTGGGAGACACTATGCTTTCTCTCGAGACGGGGGACATCAGTGACTGAGGATGGTTCAGGAAAGAGCCCCTATATCCGAAATGCAGAGCCTCTCCCCACATTCTTTAGAATTTTATCTTCATGCATTATACTTTTTATTAAGGCCCATCTCGCAGCATCTATTTCCTTTTCCCCACAAACTTTAAGAGGTCATCTCTACCTACATCCCCCATGTTCAAAGTAATTCACACGTGTTGCCAAGACTGTGGTCAAAGAAAATGTTTGTGAAGGACTTTTACTCCACATTGAGGACCAAACCACCTTGACAACAGGGGTTTTTGACAATAAACTCTGGGGAAAGGGCCCATTCATTCCTGGCCCTCCTCGCCAATTACCCAGTGAGGAGTCCTTCTGATGCCATTAGCCCTACAACAATTTAGGAAGCATTCCCAGTGTTCAGAGAACCCCTGAAATGAAATTAGACCAGTGTTTGAGCCATACCAAAGAGCCAAGACGAATAATTAAAGGGTGAATGTTTTATTCTTTAGTGTTTAATAGAATACATCACAAGTCACATAATCAATGATTCATTACTTCACACGCAGGGAGGAAAGCAATATTGAGGATTTCTGTTATACAACTGGTTGTGAACACAGAGAGAGAACCAAAATCTCTAGAGCATTTAGATGGTTGAAGAAATTCTCACTTAAAGTTTGGGCATGTCTGAAAAAACTTCCTCAGTTCTTAAAATATAAAAGGATTTTTCTTTTTCTTGGCTTTCTGTTTCATTAGAAAGCCTGATAATTGTATAATGATTTTTTCCCTTTCTCCTTCAATTTTGAGAAAATGGCTCAGTGATATGTATCACCGAGCATATAATATTTTCAACAATTTCATAATCCCAGATAACTCTGAGGGAATCTTACATTGTTTCTCAGGTAAGAGTTTTTCAGATGCCCAGAAAAATTTAAATAACGCGTAATTTGCATCTTCAAAATTAATATCCACAATGGATGTTTTAACCTTTGTCATTAAATGTCACAAATGCTGTTTGAGTGGTCATAAATGAATTGTCATCCTTTGTATTCAATATTAATAGCAAAATTCACCAGCCTATAAAGTCAGAAAGACAGTTGTATAATAGTTTACATTACAATTAATGTTCACGTACCTCAAAACACATTTAGAATTAAAAAAAGAAAAAAACCTTGGAAAAAAATCACAAAATGTATAAGGTGACAAGAATTCTTGGTCAACTAGTTCAGCTTCCTACCACACGAGCTTATACTCTAATGTAAATATTCTGGTTGAATTTCTTCCATCTTAGTTTCAAGGGCCCCAGTAGAGAATAGAAATCTTCAAACATTAATACTTTTAGATGTTTATCATCCAAAACTGTGACAAAGAAAAGTTAACTTCAACATAGCATGTTTCTGGCTCTAGGAAAGCCTATTTTAGGTACTATAGCCACTGGAAACACATGACTATTTTATTTATTTCTCAAGAGATAGATTTAGGTTATCTAAGAAAACTAATTCAGCTTTTAAATGAGTTATAATAAGGAAAAACAGAAAAAAATTCCAAAGGATTTATTTACTCTGGTAGGTTTACAATAAAAATACTCAGTTTACAATTTTGAAATTTAAGTCAACTGAGTAAAGTATTTATGATTTAGATTATAAAAGAAATTCTTAAGGAATTCAATGCCTCCAGTCAATACTGTTCTAAATGCCTGCACTATCATTTATCACTTTTCATGTGGAGTACAAAAATGTTTTTGAATATTAGATTAGAATTTACCATAATTTAAAAAGTAAAAAATTATCAAAGCCTCACCTTACATGGCTTTAATGTAATAATAACATTCCATGGAAAATTCCAATAAAAATTGGAATATGTTATGAGCATGCCAGTTGCCTATTTTGTCTGAGAATTCACAGATTATGCATTTCCCCAGAAAAGCAACAGGCTCCTTATATATATATGGATCTGGTTTGAAAGAGAAGACAATTTTGTCTAGTATTATAAATTATCACTTTGCTATCAATGCAAAAACCAAATCAAACACAAGAATAAAAATCGTACTGAAAGGGAAAATATTTAAGTCCCACACATTCAAGGAATATTTTCCACAACACGTAATTTGAAAAACTAAAATGAACATGGTTCATAGTCTACATGTTTTAAAAAACAGACAATATGTCAAACACTTGGTGCAAAAGCACTGAACATGGTACCTGTTTTTTAACCACCACTGTCAACCATTCTTTTTTAAAAAGTTAAATTTGTTATTAAAATCTAATGTCACTCAGTTGTATTTATGAACCAAATGGTAATTAGAGCCATTACATATGTAAATGCATGCTACGCTGAGTCAGATTAATGCAGTCATAATTTCTGAATAATTTATGACACCCTCCCAGGTTACTGAATGTCTTTGGAGAGCTTACTCAAATGGACGCTCAATATCTCATCCAAGCTCACAGATGACAACCAACACTCCAGCCCACTTTGTAGACCACTAAGGGTCCTTCTGTGGCTCAGAACACATGGTGAATAAGGGACCCAAAAGTGCAGAGGCCAAGTCATCTTATCTCAGTTATAGTATCCACCCAATGTAAAAATGAGTTTCCTACCCAGCCTTTACTTTGGGCTAAGGTAGAATTTGTCATGTATCAACTTCCAACTTTAGAGGGGATAATCATCATAGAAAAAAGGTTGGTTTACCATCTCTAACCATTCAATTCCCAGTCCTTGAGATAATGAAAGGGGTTAGGGAGTACTGCGGGGCAGCAAGGATGTGTGGAGGAGTGAGACGTGCATGCACAAAGCTGTGAAACAGTTCAACTCAAAGTTTTACAAGATAAAACTTTTAAGACTTGGGTGGCAGAGACAAAACTTGAGCAATTTCCCTTGACTCCTGGAGCTGAGCAGATTTAACAAGGCAAATCAGAAATCTCTGAGTCTTGCCATACGTCAGTGGCTTTGATCTGTCCCAAGATGTTCTCAATTACGTGCTTTTTGTTGCACAATCTAACAGAATACCACATAGGGTGCAGAAGTCTCTGTGACACTTACTTTTGGCCAGTGAGTGACATTCCCAAATCACTTCAGGCTTGAAACAGGGGTAAGTTCTGATGTGTTACCTAGCCCGAGAATACACCCAACACATAAGCAAGTGTGACTTCCTGAATGTTTCTGCTTCCCTTACAATTACGGTCTTTGTAATTGTAAAGCTAACTTTACTTTTCTAAACAGGCACCTCCAACAAAAGACCTCAAATCTTTCTCTTCCCCAATTAAAAAAAAAAAAAGAATTGGTGGATTAAAAATACAGGCACCGTGGTTTATGTAGACAATTAATCGACATATTAGTATACAACTAATATCCAAGCAAAAAGTATGGGGCAAACTCAGCTTTATGTATTTTTTTCCTAACCCAATTTCCCAATAGACAAGGATATAAGAAACTCATTGAAACATGTTGCTTTAGTATATACACCATCTGATGCAAGTTACTGGGGGTAAAGACAGGAACGTTTATAGCATTAGTAAATTAATTAAAAAACTAAGTGATTCATGTAAAATGTTTATATATGGTATATACAGATTGGATCACGTGAGTCTAATAATAAAACTGTTCCAATTCTTAACATCTGTTATGGACATATAGTAAGATACAGTACAAGATTCATTTTTAAAAAGAAGAAAAAATAGCGCTAATTTAAACACTGAAAACGACTCTTACAAAATCTTTTAAAAACCTACTTCAAGAGAATGATGCTGAAACAAATGAAAAAGGACAGGCTTCTCCATCATCACAGAATATCCAAAGGAGCCTCACAGCATGAGAGACAAGGATTCATTTCCCTTCACTTACAGTGTAGATACGATATACAGTGGGGATTTATTCCATGTTAGAGTAAAGGTATAAGGCAACCAGGTCTCCTTCTGTTTCAGTTGCATTTACGTGGAACACAATTTTATTGCTCAGCTCACTTTTAAGTACTTATTTGCCTTCATTTAAAAATATTCCACTTTACAGCTGTCTACAGATGGCAGCCCTTGGCGATTCTATTCTCTGCAGCTCTGTCATTCGAAAAGATTCCACCTTAACTTCAAACAACCTGCATCAAAGTGGCATTTTTCAGGTTTGCCCAGAAGTCAACATTGGCTGGGCTTGCAGACAGTTAGGATTTTTAATAAGAGAACTTAAGTCTAAGTAACCTAAATCAACATATTTTGTTCAAGGAAATAGATTTTAAAATCAGGACTTATAATCAACAAGAAAATAAAGTTCAAAAACTAAAACCCTACTGGGTAACTCTTTGGTTAGGTTATATAAGTATCAGCAAAACAGTTAGTTCAATAAACTGCCAGGTGAGAGTAGATCTGTGATTCACCTTTACAAAATGCTTTGCATGTTTTCGTGTGCTATTTTGTTAATGTGCATGTACTCAGACGGACGGTACAAACTTCCAACTTTCAAATAATAAATGAGTATATCCGCTCCTCCCTTCCCACCCCTCCTACCCTCCTTCCTCCCTCCCCACCCCACCCCCCAAGGCTTAAGAGCTAAGGTCCTACTGACAGTCACTGCAATAATACAGGTTTTCTTAATACCCACGACGTGCATTACTACCCCGCTCCGTTCACAGTCACAGCCAGGTGACCTCCCGCAATGCTCGGCGACCTGAGCTGTCATTCTCTCTTTCCCCCTCTTGCCAATAACGGGTGCCATGTCAAGCAGTCGAACCAAGGGCTTCTGGCGGTGAGCCCAGGAGAAAGGGTGCCTCTTCAGGCAGGAGGGGGACTTTCTACAAGTATAAACCACAGACGAAGACCTTTAAATCTGCACAGAAACCAAACGCTCCTTCATTATGCCATCACCATATTCTTCTCCTACTTCTACCTGTAACTTTTCAAAACTTTGTTCATTTATAGTCCCTGAACGGCCTCCGCGGGATCCTAATTCCAGCTCTGGAGTCTTCCAATCAGCCTCCTAAAACTTCACCTTTAAAGAGGGTCAAAAGACTACGCAATAAATGACCTTTCAAAACTATTCCCACACACTGCTACCAACTCTCTCTCTTAAACCGCGAATGAGTCATCAGGGCTTGAGAAGATTTCAAGGAATCTTCTATACACTGGACAGGGTCCAGTTAGGTTCGGAACAATTCAGTCATTCCCAGGTACTAGGTGACTTTGTAGCCACACTGCCCCACTACATCCAGACTGAAGGACAATCCGGGGGAGGGGTGGTTTGAGGCCGGGGGCAGAGGAAGCATGGGGTGGAGAGGTACGTCTGGGCGCTCTCTTTTAGTGGGGTCCAGAGAAGACGAAGAAGCCGAGAGGATCTGTGGCTGCAGGTACTAAAGTGAGGGGTCAGTGGGTCTACCGCAGGTGGGGAACAGGGGAATGGGAGAACGTGGGGTGGGAGGGGAAATCTATAGCCCTTTCCCCGGCAAGAAGGAGAGGGAATGGGCGCGCTGGAGTCGCAAGAGGGTGTGGGGAGTTCACTCCCTGCAGAAGACGTACTCGGTGTAGCTGGTCCAGATCTTGTCCTCGTTCTGATCGGTGCTGCTGGCGAAGGCGCAGGTGCCCGTGGAACTGCACGCCACCATGTGGAAGCCCGACTCGGACAGCTTGTCGAAGGCCTGCTCCAGGAAGTTGAACTTGAGGTAATAGCGCGAGGTGTAGCGCTCCGGAGGCCGGTCGGGGTCCCGGCTCTCGTTCAGGGTATCCCCGAAGACCTCCTTGGCCAGCGATGTCTTGCCGCACACGGTGATGCGCGCCACTCGCCGGAACTTGGCGTCCGCCTGCGCGTCCCGCCCGATGGTGTAGGAGCCGCGGTAGCCGATGGTGATGTAGCCCGAGCGTCGGCTGCCGTCCAACGACTGGGACGGCGTGAGCAGCGGGCCGGCCGCGCCCCCCGACGGGCTGCGGCTAGCCACCTCCAGGGTGGGCGACGGCGCCCCAGCCGAGGCGCCCTCCTGCTGCTCAGGCTCCGCGTAGCCGAGCGGCAGCAGTTCGTCGCCCAGCGAGCCCTCCTTCTGCACCCCGCGCCGCGAGTGCGGCGGCGGCGGCCCGGGGCCGGGCTGCTGGGGCTCCCCGAGGCGGCGCACGAGCTCCGGCAGCTCGAAGTACTCGGCCTCGCGCTGCAGCCGGCTGCGCTCGGGGAAGTAGTCAGGCAGCACGAGCTGCAAGTCCCGCAGGTAATCCAAGATGTAGCGGAAGAGGAAGCCGTCTCGGTCTAGAAAGAAGCGGCCTTTGCTGTCCCGGGCCAGCTCCTGCGGCTGCTGCTGCGTGAACATGCGCCAGAGCAACGAGTCGGGAACCGACACCACCGTGCAGCGCCGGGTCACATACACCTGGCCCCCCACGTTCAGCTCCACGATGTCGGGAAAGAGCGGCGGCTCAGCCGAAGACGACGAGGAGCCGCTGCCGCCGCCACCACCCCCGTTGGGTAGTCCACGAGTGCTGTCCGCCAGAGCCATGGCCAGGAGGTGACCGGGCTAGGGCAGTGGCCGAGAGCCGGGCCGCGCGCCGGATCAGCCGCCGCCGCCTTTCTCGGACGCTCGTTCAGCCCTGCGCCCCGGCCCGCCGCTGCCACCGAGAGCCGCGCGGAGCCGAGCGCACGACGCGAGCGCGCCTCTGTGCGCCCCCGCGAGCGCCGCTGCACTCCTCCCGCCTCGCCCGCGCGCTTCAGGGGAGTGCCGGGTGGCGACCAGCGCGCTGCTTAAGTAGAGCCGGGCGCCGCGGCGCGCAGAAGGCGGGGGCGGCTGCGGAGCGGCGGAGCCTCGCTCCCAGGGCGGGAGGGGGTGGTGGGGCGGGGAATCGATCTGCATCTGAAACGCTGACGCCGCGGCCGGCTGCTGGCTCCACCCCGGCTCGCGCGCCGCCGGGACACCCCGACTTCCCTACCGCCTCCTCGCCCGGTGCTCTAGCCCCTTCCCGCTCCTGCCCAACTTTCTTCCTCTTCCAAAGCGGACAGAACCTGGGCTTGGCCGCTTCGGAAGACGAACCTTCTTTGGAGGGGCAGTCACTGCGCCCCCTCTCCTCCTAACTGCAGCCGGAGACTGTGGAAGGAGCACGTGAACTTTCGGGCTCCCCCCACCCGGGGAGTGGAAGGGCCTGGCTGCCCCCGGAGACTAGCCGCTTTAAACACGCGGCTCGTCTCGTTGCTGAAAGTTCTAGAGAGAGCCCAAAAAATCTGGAGAGGCGGTGGGGCCGCCCCGGCCTGGAGGCAGCTAGATTTTGTTCGCGCGTACGAGTAGCCTCGTAAAAACCCTAGAAACAAAAAGCTAACCTCGGTATCCTGCTATAGAACGCTCTCCCATAGTTTATTTTCTGGGTAAAAAGGCAAACTCATTAGTTGGGAGGCCTCAAAATTGGAGGAAATGGCAAAAGGGGAACTTGGGTGAGTTCAAGGAATGACTTCGGGGCGTGTTCCCCTCCCGGTGGCGGACGCGACCTTCCCCCACTCCCGCTTTTTGGCCAAGCTGAAGGGGCATGCACTGTGAGGCCTAAGGGAAAGCTACGTGTCCGCGGCCCTATCAGCCCCGGGTGAATCGCGCTATGGAACTCGGAGGGTTTGAAGATCAAATATAATTTAGAAAACCTACCTTTCAAACCCTGCGTCTTTATCCTCCCAAAGGTCCAGGCTCACCCGCGGGCCTGGGTCACTCTGTTCAGCCCTTTCCGAGTACCCTCTAGCCTAAGGGTCCTTGTACACTTGAAGGCCCGCTCTAGATCCCTTCCGGTCCTCTCCCTTCGCACTCGTATTCGCCCTTCACAATGCAGCACCCAGGTCTCCGCCGCCGCGAAAGCTTCCCTGACTTCTCAGGTGGGTGGGGCTTCGGATGGCCCCTTCCACGTGCCCTAACGCCCAACACATTCTGACATTACGCGTCTGTGAGTGATTATCTAATCTCTGACTTTGGTAAATAGCTTCCTGAGCACTGCAGAATGAGGACGGAAGAGAGGGTAGTGAAGAATGTTTAGCAATCATCAAGTCAATGGTTATTTGTTGTGCACCAGCTATTCATTCGGCCGCGCCGGGTAGAAGAATAATGTAAGACGGAATAGGCTCCACAGAGCTTTCCGTGTAGCCTGGTAGGCAAGGGTCAGAAGTCTGAGCAGTTATCAGATCGGTTTGAAGTACAGACTGTCAATCAGTATAAATCAGGCGAGATCTTTGTTCTTGATAATAATGTTTCACCTTTTGTTTAACTACCCGATGAGCTTTACAGTCTCCTCATGGATGTGTGTCATTTTTACTTTGAAATGTTTATGTCTGCTGAACAGTTATCCATGTCAGTGTACTGAAATAAGATCAAGTAAGACCAGCTCACTTAACTGCAAGTACAGATTGTGATACTGAATGTATTTGACCACTCTTTTTTTGTTTGTTCTTTGGTATAAATAATAGCTGACACAAAAGTTCCAAGTTCCAAAGCTGAATTTCTAGGCGGCTGGGCTACTACTTGTAATATCAGTGTCAAAGCCCTAAAGAAACCAGTCTCTTTTTTTGTAAATCCAAGAAAAGCCTTTTTCATATCAATTCCGTACATATTTTTGTATCATTACTTTGTTCATCATATCAGCAAATCCTGTCAGTTCTGCCTTCAGAATTCTTCCAGGCTATTAACATGTTTCACCACCTTCCTGCCATCACCCAGGACAAAGCCACCCATCACCTCTTGCACTGGCCTCCTAACTGCTTCCACCTTTGCCTCCTACAGTCTTTTATCACCAGAACAAAAAGAGAGATCCTATTATAACCTAAGTCAGATCATGTCACTGTGTCCAAAGCCCCTCTCTGGCTTCCCATCTCACCAAAAGTAAAAACCAAAGTACTTTCATTGCTTACAATACTCTACAAGATTGGAGCTGTCCCACCAGAACCTCTTAGACCCGTCCCCTGCCACTCTCCCAGGAGCTCCATGCTTTAACCACATTGCCCCCACCCCCTACTGTTTGCTCAGGGCCTTTGCACTCCCTGCTCCCTGTGCTGAAAGACTCACTTCCCCTCCCCCTCTTATCGTCCTCATCTTGTTCAGGTGTCTCCCTTCTCACCTTCTTCAGCCTCTGCAGCAAGACCTTCCCTTGATCACCCTATTTAATATAGCACAACTCCGCCCAAGCGGCATCCATTTCCCTGCTTTAGTTGTTTACTGTTTGTTTCCCTGCATTAGAATAGAAAGTCCAAGAGAGCATAGATTTGGGTTCGCTTGATTCATCACCACATCCCCAGTGCCTAGAACAGAACTGTCATATAATAGACATTGGATAAATATCTGTTTCCTACTTGTTTATTCCACCAATATTTATTAAAGGTCTACTACTAGGTTCTAGGCAACATGTTAAAAAAAAATAATCTCTGCTTTCTTGGAGCTTCCAGGCTTGTGAGGGAGACAGATAATAAATATACAGATGAGTAAGTCTACTTCAGGTAGAGATAAATGCCATGAAGAAAATAAAATTATGAAATGAGATAGAGGGACTGAGTACAGGGATACTAGTTTATATAGACTGGCTGGGAGCCTCTCCACGAAAGTGGCATTTGAGCTGAATAATAAGCAAGAAAGCCATGAGAAGTTCTGGAGGAAGAACATTCCAGGCAGAGGGCAAAGCAAGTGAAAGGAGTTTGGGTTAGGAATGATTTGGGTACATCTCACAGTAGAAGTCTGTCTATTGTATCATCTGCTTGTATCTCCAGAGTGCCCTTGAAGAGATCAGCACAAGCTCAAATGTGAGCCATACTGCAGGCCTAGACACTACCTTCATTCTCCATCACTTAACACATTCATCCTCCATAGGCTGGTCTACTGCAGGAAGCCATCAGGATTTCCTTACAGAAGTCTCAGTTGTGCATGAGAGGAATAATAATGAATGAAACAGGTGATGTGAGACTGAAGGAATAATTTTCTGGTTAATTTGTATGTTCTATTTCCTGCCTACTGGTTGGTGTCATGAAATTCAAGAGGAAATAAAACAGGGAACTTTAATGCTGGGAGTTAAAGGCCTGAGTGTTTATAGAGGAAGGGAGGGGCCATAACTCTTCAGCTTCTTCAATAGGTTAAATATGCTTAATTGTCAGAGGATAAGGGAGGATTTGGGAAGCCACTAGCTCTGTGTCTCATCTCAATCCAGCTTCTAGTGATGGATACGTTGATGGTCATTGTTTCTTTTCAAGTGACTGTGTACTTTCCTCCATAACAGACAGCTGTCCTTTTATCCTAAAGTGTAGGGTATTGGAAACATCTCTGGACCTACATTCTCATCTGATTTGTATCTCTTCCCCACCTATTGCCTTCCAATCAGCTTCCCACCCTACCTCCACTGCACGTAGTAAATATTCTGAACACGAAAGATTTAAGAAAAGAATGAGGAAGACCACAAGAAATATAAAGTTAAAAGGGGAGGAAGAACTGGGGTGAAATGAAGTGAGTGCCTCTGAGGACTGAATAAATTTAATGTATGTGAAAACGGTCTGTAAGCTGTAAAACACCATTCAAGTGTCAGAATCAGTATTTTCTACTGTCTATCATGCTTGACAAGTCTACTCAGTAAATACTGAATGAATAAATGAATGGCAGAAACATTAAAATGAATGCTGTGAGGAAAGGGGAGAAGAGACAGAATCAGAAATTGTCCCAAGCAAGTGTTTAGCTCATTCATCTTCCTCCCAATATGTGTGAATCTTATCTGTATGCAGGCTTTAAAAAGCATTGACTTTTTGCATTCAGGGAGAGAAAAGAATTAGATACAGAGAGATTAAATAACATTAAGCTTAAATGAACCAGGGGGTAAAATGATCTTAATGAAGATCTGGTAAAAGATATGCCAATAACTAATCTTTAAAAAAGAGAGTGAAAATGTTATGTGAGGGACATTGCCGAAATACTAGGTCTAGAAAGTAAATTCCAACATCACTATTATATGATTTTTATACCTAAGAGAACCAAAAATTAATAATGTTGGAAATTTTTATTTCCATATCCTTATAAACAGTATCTGAAGCTTTTCCAGGAAACAGGTAATAATATGATAGCAAGCATTTATATAGCACTTACTATGTGCCAGCCCAGTTAATAGAACTATACGAGTATTAGCACGTTTAATCTTCACGATAACTCCATGGGGTTGGTACTGTTATTACCTGATTTTTAGAAGAGCAAATGAGTGGTGGAGCTGGGATTTGAACCCAGGCGGTCTAACTTTAAAATCTGTGCTTTTAAATACTGTGTGTGTGTATGTAACTATGTATATAAAAACACTTCTATGAATGCTTTATATGTAGGAAAGAAATAGGTTCTATGATTTTCCCCACTTTACAGATGATGAGCCCAAGGCAAAGAGAGGTTAGGTAATGTGACCAAGATAATGCAGCCATTTAGCCCTGCTAAGCACAAGAATGGTGTCCTAACGTCCATGGACTTCTGATCTACAGGATTGGTAACCAGAAACTCAAAGTAGCTACTGTGAAAGAATTAGGATTAGGAAGGAGTTAAATCCTTGGCTCTCGTTTCTCCTTCTATCGATGGCACAATCCTGCCTCAAGTAAGAATCTCCAAGGACATACTAAGCCCACAGACAGAATGGACACATTGTTGTCCTACACACAATTAATACATGATTTTACTTCTGGCTCTCTAAAATACCATGATGCTTTACAAAGCACCAGGTTTGTGGTATGTTTACTCAGTTTTATTCTGATCTCATTTACTGTGGACTAGGATAAAGTGAGTCCATGGAAACTGTTGAGACCTAGGTTCTAGTATTCAAAAGCAAGTAGTATCTACTGGTCTTCTGGAGCTTGTAAAATTGAACAAATGTATTCTACTGTGGCGTTAGATGTCACACTGAGCACAAAAATAACTGGCCCTCATGCACATGGGTGATTCTGGAATTTCTGACAGAGGCTAATTATTAACATCACTGATGTTTCATGTGAATCTGAGGGTTTTGGTTTCAAATTGTGATATTAAACCTAGAGGTTAATTATAAATGAGTTATCACATGGTATTCTAGTGCTTCACTGTTTTGAGGGCTTTCATATTGTCAGGTTCACTTGATGATCACAACTTTGGAGGATGTTATTCAACAGTGTCACAAATGAAGAAAGAATCTCAGAAAGGTTAGTGACTGACATTGCCTCTCAGGTAGCACCAGAATGCAAATGGTGCCTTTCGGGTAGCTGGGATGCAGTGCTGGGATGCAAATGGATGCTTCCTGACTCCTCGTTCAGTGCTCTTCAAACTCCTTAGCAGCCCTATCAAATCTGCTCCATTAATACCCCCAATGAGGGCTGGCACTCAGAATAATCACCTTGGGGACTCTAGGCTTATTTGAGAGATGTCAGAATCACCCACCACTTTTGGCATATCTGTTTAGGAATTTTCTTCAGGGCTAGTTTACACAAGAATAGTATTTCATTAATTTACACCTATGCCAAATTTTGGGTTGATCACTTTTTACAAGGCTGTAATACAGGGCACCACACTGCAGGACACACCCACATGCCTGAGAATAATTAGGACAAAGCCAGTTTTCATGAGTGTGAAACTAAAGTAATGATTATCAGACAGTCAGTAAAGACTAGACTATCACCTTTTGACATTGGGTTTTAAAGATCTCATCCCTGGAATTCCCTAATCAGCTGAATGGCATTGAGTTTAGGTTACTCAGAAAGAAGAAAGGCTGATTCAACTTCAAAGATTTTAATATGTGGTTCCAGAAAGTCTGCATATTTCACTGTGTGTATGTATGTAACTATGTACATAAACATTTTCACATAATGGGCAACTACTTATGTAATTGTAAGATCATTTGTTTGATATAATTAAGGGGGGGAAAAACACCTTTCCCCAGTTTGCTTTCCAGAAATATGCATAATATTTCACAGTAGGGAAATGGCCTCAAACTATGCTAAACTTTAAATTTATATTACATAATAGGATTTGTTTTTAGAAAATAGGTTTCTTTTCCTACAGTAAAGTATAGATGAGAAAATCATACACATTGGAGTTGGATGAACCTACGTCCTTCTTCTGGCCTTAAAATCTAAGATACTGGGTGAAGTTATTTAAATATTCTGAACTTTAGATCTTTATCTTATAATGGAGCAAAAACACCTGTTTCATCAGACTCCTGTGAAGTTAAATGAGATGATATAAAGCATTTCATTTCACACTGTCCAGCACATAACAGACACATCATAAACATAAGTTTCTGCCTCTACCCTCCCACTCCCCCGTTTCCATTGACTTCTGTAACCCAAACAGTTTCTTGTTGAGTGTGCTTTCCTTGCTCTCCTCCTAGCTTTATTTCTTTTTCTTGGATGACATCTCTTCAGTAGTATCTATAGTGGACCAGGGTCAACAGCATTTCATCTGCAGTTCTCACTCTTCCCAGGAGTCAGTCATTTCTCACAAATTTGCTCTTTGGTTGGAAGATGTAATCAAAATCTAAATAGCTTGGGACTCTCCATTTCAGAGCTTATTTCTCATCCTAGTCTTTGCATCTCAAGTGACAGTTACTAACATAGCTTAGTTTTATCTCTAACTAAAAACTCAGCCTGCCATTGGCAACACCTGGGAGAGAAAGTCTAGGTAGAAATGGGCAGAGGTGCTGTAAGGAGGGGCCTAAAAAACTCCAGATGTCCTCAGAATCCTGAGAGTGACTTCCTCCAGGAACTGATGAAGATCCAAGACTAAAGAGGGCGGAGCAGCAAGAATGCCATCCCCAAGGGCAACTGTGGTGGTTCCCCATATCTCCCAGGCTGTGATGAGGCACAGGAGGAAGACACAAATGCAGACTGCATCACTGTAGCAGATATTACTGGAAGGAATATCAACAGTGCAGGGGATGTTTAGCTCCTCCTTACGTTGTATTCAACATCCCTTCAAGTATTTATGAAGTGGTTGCTATGTGCCTGATCTTCCTGGAAGTCATGGATGGTCCATGATTTATAAGAAAGTATGAAATATCAAAGTGAGTGGCCAGTAATGGCAGGAGCCATCAGGAGTTCCACATGTCACATATGCAGATCATAGGGAGGGAAGTTACCTTCCTTGTCACTCAGTATTCTCTAAAGAAGCAGAACCGGGCCTCCCTGGTGGTGCAGTGGTTGGGAGTCCGCCTGCCAATGCAGGGGATGCGGGTTCGTGCCCCGGTCCAGGAGGGTCCCGCATGCCATGGAGCGGCTGGGCCCGTGAGCCATGGCCGCTGAGCCTGTGCGTCCGGAGCCTGTGCTCCGCAACAGGAGAGGCCACGACAGTGAGAGGCCCGCGTACTGCAAAAAAATAATAATAATAATAAAAAAAAGAAACAGAACAAATAGGATAGATGTCTGTATATACAGTTGTATCTATATCTATGAAATGATAGATATACAGAGAGAGAGGTTGATTGATTTTAAAGAATTGTCTCACATAATTGTGGAGGCTGGTAAGTCTTATGTCTGTAGGGCAAACCAGTTGGCTGCAAATTCAGGCAAGAGTTGAAGTTGCAGTCTTAAGTCTAAGATGGAAACTCAGGCAGGATTTCTATGCTACACTGACGTGGAATTCCTTCTTCTCTGAGAATCATCAGTTTTTTGTTCTTATGGCCTTCAGTTGACTGGATGAGGCCCACCTGCATTATCAAGGATAATCTACTTAAAGCTAACTAATTGTAAGTATTAATCATGTCTTCAAAATACCATTGCAGCAACATCTAGACTAGTGTTTGACCAGACAGCTGGGCACCGTCATCTAGCTAAGCTGACACGTAACATTAACCATCATGATTTCCAAGCAGTGTTTTATTGGAAGTGAGACTGAGCTTCTTTTGAGGAAAGATGCCTATTCATCAGCAAGAAGCCACAGCTTCATAAGCTATAAAAAACTGATACTATACTCGTGTTTAGTGTAAGAGCATCTGTGGTTTAGTCTTCTTAGTCCCCCTGTACTTATGATTAAGTTTCAGACAGACTTGTGGAGTCCAAGCTGTTTTTAACAGAGGAACTATAGTAGTTCCACTCTCAGCTTTATTAGTTTGGGAGTGGAGGAGACCCTCTACTGTATTTATAGTACCATGAGTAGAGATAAACTAGGTGTTTTGGATACACTGCATAAGGTACATAAATGCTCAATCATTGATGAAGATATTCTCTATTATTTATTAATCTATTATGTATCATTTATTATGCCTCTATTCAAAAGGCATGAAGTGATCACAGAGGAAGGAAGCATTTTGTAACTAAACTGACAACGCTCAAATTCCCTCCGAAAATCACTTTTCCCACCCCCTACAGATCTTTCTATGTCTTCCATCTATATGAACAGCATGTCAAAGGGTTGACCTTTCCTACTCATGAATGAGACAATCAAATGTTCTGCTTTCCAAGAAGAGAGAAAAGATGGTTCCCAGAAAATAGAGACTAGAAAACCTAACATTCCTCCCCATAAAAATTCCATAATGGATGATTAAATAGACTGTTTTTGACCTTTTGAGAGAGAGGGAGAGAGAGAGAGAGAGGGAGAGAGAGAGAGAGAGAGAGAGAGAGAGAAAGAGAGAGAGCGAGAATTGCCTTCTGGAGACAATATGAGCTCACCCTGAGTAAGGCAGGTCAAACAAAATACTTTCCCTTCTTGGACAGCATTATTAATCTCATGAACTGTAGTAATACTGTAGACACAGTATATTATATTTTTGCAAGGATTTCCCAGCTCATTCATGATATCTTTTTGAACAATGAGAAATGTAAGCTAGATAATAGTTTCAATTAGATGGACACATTGTTGATAAGACAGGTCTATTCAAAGATTGTTGATGAATGGAACAATGGCAAACTGAAGAGAAAAGCTAGAAATAAGATTTTGTTTTAGCCCTTTTCTACTGAACTTTTAATTTATCAACAACTAAGTTAATCAAAACTAAATGAATCGGGCTTCCCTGGTGGCGCAGTTGTTGAGAGTCCGCCTGCCGATGCAGGGGACACGGGTTCGTGCCCCTGTCCGGGAAGATCCCACATGCCGCGGACTGGCTGGGCCCAGGGGCCATGGCCGCTGAGCCTGTGCGTCCGGAGCCTGTGCTCTGCAATGGGAGAGGCCGCAACAGTGAGAGGCCCGCATACCTCAAAACACAAACAAACAAACAAAAACTAAATGAATCAAAATAAAAAATTAAGTGCATATGTGGGAATCATGCTAAAAAATATTTATAGATGACATGGATCTTGGTGGGCTAACCAATCCAACAAATAGGGAACTGACATTCAAAATCATTCACATGGGTTTCAGTAACAAAGAGAAACAAACAAGAGAGGACATAATAAGGATAAATGTAAAGTTATGCAGCTGCTTAAGATATAGCTTAGCAGAACTTCATGTGAAAAATTATCTGGGAATCTGCATCAGCTGCAAGTTCAAGAAGCCAATAAGATGGCATGGCTGTAACACACACATGCACACACACCCAAATACAATAGCTTTTAAAAGTTGGAAAGGACCTTAGAAATTATTCAAGTCAAATCTCCCATGTTTCAGAGAAAAGCTGAGCATGCAATAATAAAAACACAAGTGATAGTAAAGCTACATCTGATATTTACGTATGTTTTATTGTAGACATCGTACTCTTTAAAGTTACTTTATTGTGTTCTTGATTTGCATGTCTCTAATGATTAGTGATGTTGAGCACCTTTTCATATATTTCTTGTCCATCTGGATGTCTTCTTTGTAGAAATATCTATTCAATTCCTTTGCCCATTTTTTAGTTGGGTTACTTGTTTTTTTGCTCTTGAGGTAAAGGAGTTCCTCATATATTTTGGATATTAACCTCTTATCAGATATATGGTTTGCAAACATGCTCTCCATTTCTGTTGGTTGCCTTTTCATTTTGTTGACTTTTTCCTTTGCTGTGCAGTAGTTTTTTACTTTGATGTAGTCCCATTTGTCTATTTTTGCTTTTATTGCCTAAATCTATTCATCGACAGATAAATAGATTAAGAAAAGGTGGTATATACACATACAATGGAATATTATTTGGCCTTAAAAAAAAAGAAGGAAATCATGCCATTTGGGGGACAACATGGATGAGTCTGGAGGACACTAGGCTATGCGAAATAATCCAGACACAGAAGGACAAATACTACATAATATCACTTATATAAGGAATCTAAAATAGTCAAACTCATAGAAGCAGAGAGCAGAATGTGGTTGCCAGGGGCTGGGAGAAGAGAGGAACAGGGAGGTACTAGTAAAATGACACAATATTTCAGTTGATAGAATGATGAAATGATGAATATGTCCTAGAGAAGTACAGCACATCATAGTGCCTATAGTTCACAACACTGTACTGTATAGTTAAAATTTTGCTACAACAGTAGGTCTTATGTTAAGTGTTCTTATCGCAAATGATAATAACAGTAAGTAAAGAAAAAGAGTTACTTTAATAGCCATGAATGTATTTTCATAGAGTGTAAGGTTGTGAGGAACCTAAAAACCATATAACAAATATAAAATGTCAAGAGTTTTTTTGTGGTTTTTTTTTAGCCTAGAATATAGTAGAATAGCATAGAAGGGAGTACTATTAGAGGCAGCATGGCAGGTGTATTCTTTACAAAATGAAAGGGCGAAACTAGAGCCTACAGATAGAAGTTCTTAAAAGGAAAAGTTCAGGTTTAGCTTAAGGAAAGTTTTTTGAACAACTAGTGCCACCCATTGATGGGAAAGGCCACTTCAACAAGAGCTGGTTTCCTATTCCCACCGTAGATCTAAGCTATAGACCCACCAAAGACAGGCAACAGAGAAGGGATTCATGATTTGAGTTAAGAAGCTGTACTAAGTGATCTCTATTCCTTTCTATTTCTAAGATTCTACAATTTCAGAGCACAACAGGTGCTGTTTCTTTCTAACTTTGTCTCCCATTTTCAGGGACCTGTACTTTCTATTCAATTTTTCTTTACACTTACAATTTTCTAAGAAATAAATTCTAGGGCTCACTTCGGCAGCACATATACTAAAAATTAGAACACAGAGAAGATTAGCATGGCCCCTGAACAAAGATGACACGCAAATTTGTGAAGCATTCCATGTCTGAGGGGGATTAGCAGATACAGATTACTATATATAAAACAGATAAACAACAAGGTCCTGTTGTATAACACAGGGAACTATATTCAATATCCTGTAATGAACCATAATGGAAAAGAATATGAAAAAGAATATATGTGTGTGTGTGTGTGTGTATCTGAATCACTTTGCTGTCCACCAGAAACTAACACAACATTGTAAATCAACTACACTTCAATTTAAAAAAATGCATTCCCTTTACCCCAGCAATTTCACTTCCAGAAACCCAGCTTGAAGAAATATTGGCCCATGTGCAAAAGATATACATACAATGATAGTTGTTGTAGCTTGGTTTGTAATAGCAAAACCACAAGGGGTTGGGGAATTCATAAATGTACATCAATAGGAGAACGGCTAAATAAATTATGGAACAACAGAAAAAAAAGAAATAAAGTCTATTAATTTTTTTAAATGAATCAGTCAAAAGTTCATCCGCCCTCTGATTATTTACCCTTGGTCCATGCCCTAAAAGGGTCTACCACCCTGCATTCATAATTGTTTACAAATATCTCATCCATAGAGATACTAAAAATAGAAAGAAACAGCTTTCATTTATCTCAGGAACAGTTCCAATGAGTGACACTGTCATAATCTGGAATTTTAACTTAACCTTACCCAATTTAATATAAAACCAGGTGTCCTTAATATATATCCCAAGGACAGTGGGATAGTTTTTCCACGGTTAAGAATTTTATACATATTTGGATTATCTGATCCCTTTTCCTGAAACAGTCTTCATCACCCTTCTGACTCTTCTAACCATCTAACTAGAAGTTACACTGACCCATCCTATGCCACCTAAGTATTCAGGGATGCTGTTTTGGGCAGTGGAAGTAGCTGTTGAGTGCCTATCACACATAAAGCACTGTGTTGAGTTCTGGGTCTACAGCTCTGTCTAAGGCAGGCAGAATTCCTATCCTCAGCAGCGAATTCAGACAGAGGACAAACTCATTTTACAATAAATAAACAACTCTATGTTTATTACATTCATAACATGCACTCAATAAATATTGGTTGAATGAATGAATGAACTCAACTGATGAAGAAAATAACTTGGACTTAATTAAAATTTTCCTTTATACCACCTAGAGTTTACTAAGAAAAAAAGAAATCAAATAATGTATGCATATTCAACCTCCTTAAAACTGAACATCTTTTAAAAACATTGGAATAACCACTTACTTGATAAGTTTCAAATAAGCTGTATTTTTTATTTAATATTTTTCCTGAGTTATACAGCAGTTTTAACCAACCAAATGATTATCCCTGAATGCTTTGTCAGAGCACTTTAGGAAAGCTAAATATATACTAATATGTGTTAGGTATTTAAATATTCTGATCAAACCTTCAGATACTCAATCCGAGAAGTAATGAGTAACTCTTTTTTTTTTTTTTTTCTGCCCTACCAGCAGGTTAAGGCAATAACAATGCACCCTGTACAGCACCATCAAAAGGCATATGTTTTCTTCCTCCAGCTACTCAGGTGAAGCTAAGAGTTGGATTTACCCAGGGAGAGAGTTGAAGGTGTAGTCAAGGGAGTGATTAAAATGATGGAATGAATCCAACCTGTGCAAGGAGGAAAATGAGGTCACGAGTAGGGCCTGCTAAAAATAGCACTAAAAGACACGGGATTACTCTTCAATATTCTTTTCTCCTCAAAGGAGGAGTTCAGGGAGCCACCAGAGCATATAATGGGATTTCCAACCAAGAGGGGATAAAGGGAAGATGGTTCCCCACCTCTCGCCTTTGCAGTCTCTCATTATCTCTTTAGCCTCCTTTTTACACATCATGTGTCTGAAGCCCGCAGCTCGAGTCCGTGAGAGCAGAGCCTTTCCAGCTTCTCCTGGATTCATCAATATTTCCTTCACTTAAATTCTCTTTCGACCTTCAAATATAACCTTTGTTGGTGACTTGCACTCTTGCTTGTATGAAAGAGGTTGAATTGCTAGATTTGATCATTATGTTGTTTCTCTTTATTTGTCTGGCTGAAAACTTGATCCCATTACAGTCAATGGGAGTAGATCTCACCACTCCTGACCTTGGCACGTGCTGGTGGTGGCGGAGAGGAAGGCAGACAACACCTGGCAGCTCAGCTGTCCCAGAGGTGCCGTCCAACACTTTCACATCAATCTCTTTGGCCAAAACTTAGTCATGTGGCCTCATCCAGGGCAGTGACATAACAGGGGTGGGCAGGTGGGAGCACCTGAAGGACTGTCAGGCGATGGGACAGCAGGCCACCAGCAGGGCCAGCAACACATCTGTTCAGTCAGTGAAACATTTTCATCCACTTAGTCTCAAGATGTGTTAGAGTCACCAAAAGGCCCTTATATTCATATTTTGTTGTTATGCCCAAATAAAAGATGATCTCGTGAGCTGTCACTGTGCCACTTTTCTGTTTACAAATCTGACTCCTTCTCCTCCTTACCAGCCCCACTTTACCCTAATCTTTAAGCCTCCACAAAATAGAGGCCATTTTACTTCATTTTTGTACCTGAAATATATGAGCTCGCCCACTAAAAGTTTGTTCAATGAATAAATGAATGAATGAGACAGTGAATGAACAACTAAACCGGATGGGTGAATCTGAGGGAAGAAGTGAATAAATATGTTCCAAGTATCTAATTTGCCGGGTTGGCTCGTTCTAATTTAGTTTCTAATTATTTCAGTGTATTTAGCAGTGTATTTAGCTTCTAATTATTTCCTGCCTCATACTTTTTTATCCATTGGGGAGAGAAATTTTTAAAATTTCAATAGTTAGAATTGGTGGATTTAAAATCAGATGCCTTGGTAAAACGTATGACCCTTTTCTCGAAAGGGCCTAGTAGACATAAATATGAGGGTGGTTTATGTCCTCTTTATCTTCAAAAATGTTCACTGTGCATTCACAGGCAGAGGGTGGGAGAGATGCTTCCAAGAAAGTTAAACAAAAAGTTACCTTCTAGCTCAAAATATTTAGCAGGACACTATAAACAGATGCTATACATTTCCCTCTTTCATGGATGTACAGTATATCAATAATAATACCTTTGGTTGATTAATAATACATAATTCATAGCTCAGAATTTTCTATTTTTAATCATCTCACATGTAAAATTGTTTAGATACTACAATATATCACCTTTTCAGGGAGAAGTCATGGGTAAGTCAGCTATCTTTTTTAAACCCTGTAGCTTCCTTCCATTAAGAAGAATTAACAGCAACTAGAGGTATTGATCGTCTTTAGTTTTCTGACACCTGGTGTGGGATGATACTACAGAAAGCAGAAATAAACTTCACTGTCTACGGTGCTGAGTGCTCAAATGGTTATGACGATAAGTAAGTATTCGAGGTAAAGCTGTATCTTGGGTTCAAACAGTAGCCAGGAGATAGAGAAGTTTGTTGCTTTTGGATGCACAACATTCTTTTGAGACTAGATTCATATGTGATGGAGGAAGAGTAGCACCTAGTGGTAAAAAGTATCAGCTGCACCCACCGGGGAGCTGACTGCAAGTCTTCCAGGAAGTATTTCAGCCACATTTTAAAAAAACACATTTCAGGCATCTTAAATGCTGGTATCTTTAATTCCCAAGATGGTGTTTGTCATGTATGTCAGTTACAGATTTGAGTCAACTTAATGTGTTTGAATATTTTCAAATAAACTGTATAGATGATCAATATATCCAAGAATTTAGAAAAAGACCCTAAACTTTTCACAGATACCCAAAGCATATATAGTAAAATGTACAGGTTAAAATAGTATATTTCTTAGATGATCTGAAAGTTTATTTAATTATTACTTACGTAAGTCTACTAACATATTTGAGCGAAAGAGTGCTGCTTTCTTAAGCAAGACGTTGTATTTCAGTGAGATTATTTCGAGAACTTGGAGGTACCTGTAAATAGCTACTCTGAAATTCTCTTTTCTTCCAGGGATGGATATTGTAAACATAATGCAGTATTTCACACACTTTGGACACACAATAAATTAATAATTGAACACTTAAAAACTTATATAGTGGAAACTAGTTTTAATTATATAGCTTATAGTTTGGTTGACAATGATAGTGGTAAGGAGAAATAATTGGAAAAATTATGAATAAGCATTTGTGCATACTTCAATTCCTAAATTAAATGGAAACTCAACTAAAATTTTATTCCCTTGGTGGGAGTGTAATCATATGAATGTGTCATCTGTCCTTGAGACCCTGACATAAAAACAAAGAATTGTGAAATTCAAATCACACCTATTTTTTTAAAGATGCTCACTCTGTATCTTTTCTTTTTTAAATTAATTAATTAATTTTTATTTTTGGCCGTGTTGGGTCTTCCTTGCTCCCACGGGCTTTCTCTAGTTGCAGCGAAGGGGGGCTACTCTTTGCTGCAGTGTGTGGGCGTCTCATTGTGGTGGCTTCTCTTGTTGTGGAGCACGTGGGCTTCAGTAGTTGCAGCACACAGGCTCAGTAGTTGTGGCACATGGGCTTAGTTGCTCCGCAGCACATGGGATCTTGCTGGACCAGGGTTCGAACCCGTGTCCCCTGCACTGGCAGGCAGATTCTTAACCACTGCGCCACTTGGGAAGTCCCACCTATTTTGTTTTTATTCCCCAAACTCCTTTCTCTAGTAGCAGACATCACACAGGCGTGCACACACACACACAGGCCAGGCCAATCATCATACCCCACCCCTTGGCCTTTGGGAGTTATTCCAAGATTGTCCAATCAAAGTGCAGCTTCCAGAAGTGATGTCTTGAACCACAGCAGGCAGAGAGGTCCACTCCTTCCCTTTTAATGGGCAGCTGTAAGAGGTGATGCTCCAGCCATAAGAAACTTAGCAAAGCAGAGAATGAAGTCAAATAGAGAGGAGAGGAGAGGAGAAAGACCCCTTAGGACAGGAGTCTCTTGTTGTGGTTGCTGATGTCCGTGGCTCCTCTTTCCTGTTCCTGCTTCTCTCCCCCAGTTTCCCTTCCCATAAATCTCTTTGAGACAAAATTTACTTTGAGATAAGTTTCTGCAACATAAAGATAACTGACTTATACTGCATTTTAAAAATAAGGCACAGGGCTTCCCTGGTGGCGCAGTGGTTGAGAGTCCGCCTGCCGATGCAGGGGACACGGGTTCGTGCCCCAGTCCGGGAAGATCCCACATGCTGCGGAGCGGCTGGGCCCATGAGCCATAGCCGCTGAGCCTGTGCGTCCGGAGCCTGTGCTCCGCAACGCGAGAGAACACAGCAGTGAGAGGCCCGCGTACCGCAAAAATAAATAAATAAAAATAAGGCATAACTATGGAAAAGAGTATAGAGGCTCCTTTAAAAACTAAAAATAGAGGGGCTTTCCTGGTGGCGCAGTGGTTGGGAGTCCGCCTGCCGATGCAGGGGACGCGGCTTCATGCCCTGGTCCCGGAGGATCCCACATGCCGTGGAGCAGCTGGGCCCGTGAGCAATGGCCGCTGAGCCTGCGAGTCCGGAGCCTGTGCTCCACAACAGGAGAGGCCACGGCAGAAAGAGGCCCTCATACCACACACACACACACAAAACTAAAAATAGAGCTACCATATGGTCCAGCAATCCTACTCCTGGGCATTTATCCAGAAAATACTAAAACTCTAATTCAAAACGATACATGCACCCCAGTGATCATTGTAGCACTATTTACAATAGCCAGAACATAGAAGCAAAATAAACAAAATCTCAAACAACCTAACCTTATACCTAAAGCAATTAGAGAAAGAAGAAAGAAAAAAACCCCAAAGTTAGCTGAAGGAAAGAAAACATAAAGATCAGATCAGAAATAAATGAAAAAGAAATGAAGGAAATGATAGCAAGGATCAATAAAACTAAAAGCTGGTTCTTCGAGAAGATAAACAAAATTGATAAAACATTAGCAAGACTCATCAAGAAAAAGAGGGAGAGGACTCAAATCAATAAAATTAGAAATGAAAAAGGAGATGTTACAACGGACACCGCAGAAATACAAAGCATCATAAGAGACTACTACAAGCAACTCTATTCCAATAAAATGGACAACCTGGAAGAAATGGACACATTCTTAGAAAAGCACAACCTTCCGAGACTGAACCAGGAAGAAATAGAAAATATGAACAGACCAATCACAAGTAATGAAATTGCAACTGTGGTTAAAATCTTCCAACAAAGAAAAGTCCAGGGCCAGATGGCTTCAGAGGTGAATTCTATCAAACAGTTAGAGAAGAGCTAACACCCATCCTTCTCATACTCTTCCAAAAAATTGCAGAGGAAGGAACACTCCCAAATTCATTCTACAAGGCCACACTCACCCTGATACTATAACCAGACAAAGATACTACAAAAAAAGAAAATTACAGATCAATATCACTGATGAATATAGATGCAAAAATCCTCAACAAAATACTAGCAAACAGAATCCAGCAGCACATTAAAAGGATCATACACCATGATCAAGTGGGGTTTATCCCAGGAATGCAAGGATTCTTCAATATACACAAATCAGTCAATGTGATTCACCATATTAACAAACTGAAGGATAAAAACCTTATGATAATCTCAATAGATGCAGAAAAAGCTTTCAACAAAACTGAACACCCATTTATGATAAAAAAATTTATGAGTGTAGGCATACAGGGAACTTACCTTAACATAAGAAAGGCCATATATGACAAACCCACAGCCAACATCACTCTCAATGGTGAAAAACTGAAACCATTTCCACTAAGATTAGGAACAAGACAAGGTTGCCCACTCTCACCATTATTATTCAACATAGTTTTGGAAGTTTTAGCCACAGCAGTCAGAGAAGAAAAAGAAATAAAAGGAATCCAAATCGGAAAAGATGAAGTAAAATTGTCACTATTTGCAGACAACATGATACTACACATAGAGAATCCTAAAGATGTTACCAGAAAACTGCTAGAACTAATCAATGAATTTGGTAAAGTAGCAGGATAAAAAATAAATGCACAAAAAGCTCTTGCATTCCTATACACTAATGATGAAAAATCTGAAAGAGAAATTAAGGAAACACTCTCATTTACCATTGCAACAAAAAGAATAAAATACCTGGGAATAAATCTACCTAAGGAGACAAAAGACCTGTATGCAGAAAACTATAAGACACTGATGAAAGAAATTAAACATGATACAAACAGATGGAGAGATATGTACCATATGTACCATGTTCTTGGACTGGAAGAATCAACATTGTTAAAAGCACTGTACTACAGAAAGCAATCTACTGATTCAATGCAATCCCTATCAAATTACAATAGCATTTTTACAATAGCATATTTCACAGAACCAGAACAAAAAATTTCACAATTTGTATGGAAACACAAAAGACCCTGAATAGCCAAAGCAATCTTGAGAAAGAAAATCAGAGCTGGAGGAATCAGGCTCCCTGACTTCAGACTATACTACAAAGCTACAGTAATCAAGACAGTATGGTATTGGCACAAAAACAGGAATATAGATCAATGGAACAGTATAGAAATCCCAGAGATAAACCCACGCACATATGGTCACCTTATCTTTGATAAAGGGGGCAAGAATATACAATGGAGAAAAGACAGCCTCTTCAATAAGTGGTGTGGGGAATACTGGACAGCTATATGTAAAAGAATGAAATTAAAACACTCCTGAACACCATACACAAAAATTTATTCAAAATGGACTAAAGACCTAAATGTAAGGCCAGACAGTATCAAACTCTTAGAGGAAAACATAGGCAGAACACTCCATGACATAAATCACAGCAAGATCCTTTTTGACCCACCTCCTAGAGAAATGGAAATAAAAACAAAAATAAACAAATGGGACCTAATTAAACTTAAAAGCTTTTACACAGCAAAGGAAACCATAAACAAGACGAAAAGACACACCTCAGAATGAGAGAAAAATATTTGCAAACGAAGCAACTGACAAAGGATTAATCTCCAAAATACACAAGCAGCGCATGCAGCTCAATATCAAAAAAACAAACAATGCAATCCAAAAGTGGGCAGAAGACCTAAATAGACATTTCTCCAGAGAAGATATACAGATTGCCAACAAACACACGAAAGGATGCTCAACATCACTAATCATTAGAGAAATGCAAATCAAAACTACAATGAGTTATCACCTCACACCGCTCAGAATGGCCATCATCAGAAAATCTACAAACAATAAATGCTGGAGAGGGTGTGGAGAAAAGGGAAGCCTCTGGCACTGTTGGTGGGAATGTAAATTGATACAGCCACTATGGAGAATAGTATGGAGGTTCCTTAAAAACTAAAAATAGAACTACCATATGACCCAGCAATCCCACTATTGGGCATATACCCTGAGAAAACCATAATTCAAAAAGAGTCATGTACCACAATGTTCATTGCAGCACTATTTACAATAGTCAGGACATGGAAGCAACCTAAGTGTCCATCAACAGATGAATGGATAAAGAAGATGTGGCACATATATACAATGGAATATTACTCAACCACGAAAAGAAACAAAATTGATTTATTTGTAGTGAGGTGGATGGACCTAGAGTCTGTCATACAGAGTGAAGTAAGTCAGAAAGAGAAAAACAAATACCGTATGCTAACACATATATATGGAATCTAAAAAAAAAAAAAAAAGGTTCTGAAGAACCTAGGGGCAGGACAGGAATAAAGACACAGACGTAGAGAATGGACTTGAGGACAAGGGGAGGGGGAAGGGTAAGCTGGGACAAAGTGAGAGTGGCATTGACATATATACACTACCAAACGTAAAATAGATAGCTAGTGGGAAGCAGCCACATACCACAGGGAGATCAGCTCGGTGCTCTGTGACCACCTAGAAGGGTGGGATACAGAGGGTGGGAGGGAGATGCAAGAGGGAGGGGATATGGGGATATATGTATATGTATAGCTGATTCACTCTGTTATACAGCAGAAACTAACACAACAATGTAAAGCAATTATACTCCAATAAAGATGTTAAAAAAAAAAGAAGAGAACTGACTCATACTGCATTGTAAAAATAAGGCATAACTGTGGAGAACAGTATGGAGGTTCCTTTAAAAACAAAATATAGAGCTACCATATGATCCAGCAATCTCACTCCTGGGCATATATCCAGAAAGGACTAAAACTCTAATTCAAAAAGATACATGCACTCCAATGTTCATTGTAGCACTATTTACAATAGCCAGGACATGGAAGCAACGTAAATGTTCATCAACAGAGGAATGGATAAAGAAGATGTGGTAAATATATACAATGGAATATTACACAGCCATAAAAAAGAACAAAATTATGCCATTTGTAGCAACATGGATGGACCTAGAGATTATCACACTAAGTGAAGTAAGTCAGACAAAGACAGACAAATATCATATGATATCACTCATATGTGGAATCTAAATTTTAAAAATGATACAAATGATCTTATTAACAAAACAGAAACAGACTCACAGATTTCAGAAACAAAATTCTGGTTATCAAAGGGGAAACATGGGTGGGAAGGATAAATTAGGAGCTTAGGATTAACATACATACACTGCTATATATAAAATAGATAACCAACACAAGGACCTACTGTATAGCATAGGGAACTCTATTCAATATTCTATAATGATGTGTATGGGTAAAGAATCTGAAAAAGGATGAATATATGTATATGTATAACTGAATCACTTTGCTATACACCTGAAACTAACACAACATTGTAAACCAACTATACTCCAATAAAATTTTTAAATTAATTAATTAATTAATTGAAAAACAGTTGAATGGATAAAGAAGATATTATATATGTACATACACATATATACATACACATACATAGAGTGGAATATTACTCAGCTCCCATGTTTATATTACATTGTATGGCATATTGCTCAGACATAAAAGAGAATGAAATATTGCCATTTGAAGCAACATGGATAGGCCTAGAGATTATCATACTAAGTGAAGTAAGTCAGACAGAGAAAGATAAATATCCTATGATATCACTTATATGTAGAATCTAAAAAAAACGATGCAAACGAACTTATTTACAAAACAGAAACAGAGTCACAGACATAGAAAATAAACTTACAGTTACCAAAGGGGAAAGGGCAGGAAGTGGAAAAATTTGGAGTTTGTGATTAACAGATACACACTACTATATATAAAATAAATAAACAACAAGGATTTACTGTATAGTGCAGGGAACTATATTCACTATCTTGTAATAATCTATAATGAAGAGAATCTGAAAAAGAATATATGTACATATTTGTATAACTGAATCACTCTGCTGTACAACTGAAACTAACACAATGTTGTAAATAAACATACTTCTATTTTTAAAATAATAAATAAATAAATAAACAAATAATAAATAACTAAATGAAAATAAGTCATCGTTCTGATCATGTTACTACCTTGGTCAGAGAATCTCCATGTTCTCCAGTGCTTGAAAAATAATCCCCAAACCCATTTGGATTTGTGACGTGGCTCTAATCTACCTTTTTATCCTCACCTCACTCAATCTAGTGAAACTGAATTATTCTTTTTTTCTTCAAAATACCTACTACTCTACTTTATTCATTCTGTCCCATGAAAATGATTTTCTACATCCAGCCACCCAGTTTCCATCTTCTAAAACTGTATTCATTTTTCAAGGTCAACCACAAATGATTGATCTTCCATAAGTCCTTCCTCATTGCTCAATGAATCAGTTAAATTTAGGTTAAGATGCCTAATGAAAATCTAAAATCACAATGGCTTAAAGAAGGAAGAAATTTAATTCTTGCTCATGTAAAACAAGCCTGGAGGTAGGCATCCCTGGGCTGTTACAGTAACAACATGGACATCGATGTATTAGTGTTCTATGCTGCATAAGAAATTAGCCCAAACTTAAAAGCTTTAAACAACACACATTGATTATCTCACAATTTCCATGGGTCAGGAGTCTGGTTATGTCTTAGTTGGGGCTGTTCTCACAAGACTGAAATCAAGGTGTTGGCTTGGCTGCATTCCCTTCTGAAAACAAGGGAAAAATCCCTTAGGTTTTTGGCAGAATTTATTGCCTTGTAGCTGTAAAATTCCTGGAGCATTACTTCTTCAAGGCCAGCAACAAAGGAAAAGTCTCTCTGCTGGTTGTGGTCTCTGAATGCAGGGAAGGCATAGGCCTTCTTTTAAAGGGCTCACATGATTAGGTCAGGCCTACCTGGAATAATCTCCCTTTTGACAAATTAAAAGACAACTGATGAGGGACCTTAATTACATGTGCAAAATTCCTTCACCCTTGCCATACAATGTAATATAAACATGGGAGCAATATCCCATCTCCCTTGCCATATTCAACTGATTAGAAGAAGCAAGTCCTGGGTTTCATCCTAACTCAATGAAAGGGCATTACACTTTCATTGAGGGTGTGACTCATTGGTGGTCACCTTAGTGTGTGTCCGCACAATCAAGGACCCAGGTCCTCTATTTTTCCTGGTCTACCCTATCACTAGCTTCCATCCTCAGATTCCCCTCATGGTTCAAAAAAGCATGCTAGATCTCTAATCACCACATTCACCTAACGCACTTTAGAGAGGAGGAAAGAAATAGAACAAGAAGGAGTATTCCTTCCTGCAGTCAGCTTGACTCCAGCAGAGAACAGGCCAGTGGGGCAAAAGTAGAGGAGGTGGAGCCTGGTGGCTCTGCCTCAAAACTCCTGTTCCTTCCAGGATTTCTCAAAATGGTCTTCTGTGGCTCATAAGAGATTTGCCCTTCCAGACACCACCTAAAGCCTAAGTCAGTAAATGATTCTGGGACAGATGCTCCCAAGATTACAATTTGAGAAACTCTGACCTTTTAAACAAACTGAGCTTGAGATCGTTTTAATACTACAGAGTAAAACAATGCTTTAATGGTAGGATTTAGCTTACTGGATATATAAGACCAATGTTTTTTAACTTAACACAGAAATTAGCGGGAAAGGCAAGAAGAAAAAGTATCAGAGACAAACCAGTGAGGTTGGGTGGGGATGTTTGTGGGCTCCAGCGAAGTGCAGCCCTGAAAGGAAATACACGAGGTACAAACTAATGAGAATCTGAAGCCCCAAAATGCAGATTAAAAAGGTTTACTCCATGAGAAAAAGAATGCCCTGAGGTGGAAAAACCAATCTTGGAAAATTTGAATAAGGCCTCATAAAACCAAATGCAAAGGAGACTCAAAGAATAAATTACAGCAAAAAAAGTTTTTTTAAGCACACAGAATTTTTTAATGTATTATTCAGCACCCCTACACACACACACACACACACACACACACACACACACACACACACACACGGTTTTCTACTTTGCAATAGTAACCTTCAGTGTCAGCAGAGATTTTTCTAAGCAGATGTTCTTTCTCCTTTAGGGGCCAAATTGTAAAATTGACATCCAACAGTTTGCCCTGGGCTGGGATGCTAAGTCTGCACCCCATCCAGCTACTACCCTCCCAGCTTTTCTCCCTCGTTCCATCTTTCTCTTGCTACCCCTGCTGGTGATCCCCTGCCCTTGTGCCCTATTTGCTATTCTCTGTCTTCTGTAATCTCCGACATTCCTTTTCTACTGACTTCTTGTCTGGCCATAAATATATACCCTGTCTCCTTTCATAAAAGATACCCTCAAGTGCCCCTGTATCCCCCTCTATTTCGCTTCATAATGGAGCCCTACCAAACAATCATATGCAAACTGTCATCTCCACTCTTCCACTCCCACTCTCTTCACCACTGTACACTGTTCCTGCCCCCATTAATGCGCTGAAAATGACAAAGATCCCCAGAGGCCTCCTCATTGCCAAATCTAATTTCTTTTCAATCCTCAGCTTCCCGCAAACTCTCTGTGACACGTGATTCTCTTGATCACTCCATGTCTTTGAAACTTTTCCCTCCTTTGGGTTCTGACAAAACACTCTTAATTCTGCTGCCTTCCTTCTATTCCTGCTCAGATTCTTCTCCTGGTTAAATGCTGGTATTGCCCATGGCTCTGCACTCATGCTTGTCCAAACTGCGGTGTCCAGACCAGCAACCAGAGTCCTTGCTAGAAATGCAAATCTAGTTGCCAGATAGAATACAGGACACCCAGACAAACTGGAATTTCAGATAAGCAATGAATAAATTTTATGATAAAAAAATTCAGGATAAGTATGTTCCGTGCAATATTTGGGATATACTTATCCTTTAAAAATTTGTTATTTACCTGAAATTCAAATTTAGTTGGGATATTGTATTTTTATTTGCTAAATCCTGCCATCCTGAATGCAAAATACTGGCCCCTCTTGCAGTCCTATTGAAATCCATGTTTTAACAAGCCCTCCAGGTGATTCTTTTTTTTAAACATCTTTATTGGAGTATAATTGCTTTACAATGGTGTGTTAGTTTCTGCCATATAACAAAGTGAATCAGCTATACGTATACATACATCCCCATATCCCCTCCCTCTTGCGTCTCCCTCCCACCCTCCCTATCCCACCCCTCTAGGTGGTCACAAAGCACCGAGCTGATCTCCCTGTGCCATGCAGCTGCTCTTTAAAGTTAGAGGGGCCAGGCCCTACATCACACCCTCAAGTGACCTGATCTGCTCCCATGATGCTTATCATAAGTGTGGGATGTTCTCAAACTGCTACCTGATGTGGGTTTTCCTGAAATGGATTTAACCGCTTGACCCACCCTTATATGGAGAACCAGGAGGAATGCAAGAAAAAAATTATCACATTCTTGACTTTAGAGCAATTTTGACCTGTATGGTGCGAGACAGAAAGATTTGGGGGTAGACATAATGAGGGAGCATTTGTTTTTTCTGCTACTACCTGCATAGAGTTACGAAAAAATATTTTTAAAAAAAGAAAAAATATTTAGTCATTGGAAACAGGTTTCCTGTTTCCCACCTCTTCAGTCAAGGGAAGACGACAGAGGGCTCCATGTGAGTTTGGGGATCTGAGAGTAGAGGAGCCACTGCCCTGCGATCTACCTCTAAGTCACCACGGAGAGGGAGAGGAGAGATGGAAGTGTGGGAAACAATGGGAGATGGGCTTGGGCAGTGCCACAGTCCTCGTGAGCCCAGAAGGAAAGGGAGGTAGATGGGACCTTGAGAGCTGGTGGTCTCCAAAGGGTCCCATAGACATGACAAGGGGATTTAGCCCCAGACGGCAGTGTGGCCTATGCCACAGAGGCCAGGTGGATTAGGGACAGCTCAGCAGGTGCAGTCTGAAGGGGCGGCCATTCCCAAGAGCAGCTGAGTCTGCACATCAACGCGTGTCATCACAAGACGGCCACAGACAAGATCCTGCTCTCACCACACTGCGGCTCTCGGCAGCTTCAGCTGCTAAAGGCAGTGTGTATGAGAAATCACTGATACGACTGAGCTGACCTGGAAGAGACTAGATTAAGTGCCCATTGGGCATTTAATATACATTAATATACATTGTGAAATGATTACCACAATCACGTTAATAACACATCTGTCACCTCACATAGTTACTTGTGTGTGTGTATGGTAAGAACACTTAAGATCTACTCTCTTAGCAAATTTCAAGTATACAATATGGTGTTGTTAACGACAGTCACCTTGACGTACATTAGATCTCCAGAAATTATTCATCTTGGAACTGCAGGTTTGTATCATTTGATCAGCATCTCCCCATTTCTCCCACCCAATCCCCCACCCCTGGCATCCACCATTCTACTCTCTGCTTCTATAAGTAGTTTATAATATACAATGGGGTATGATTCAGTCATTAAAATAAGATGGAAATCCTGGTATTTGTGACAACACGGATGAATTTGGAGGACATTGTGCTAAGTGAATAAGCCAGACAGAGAAATACCATATGATCTCACTTATATGTGGAATCTAAAGAACTCTAACTCTTAGAACCAACTCATTTTAACAAATGAATGGAAATAGAAAAGAAGGGATGCCCTCAGGAACCTCTGATCTGCGGAAAGACTCAGACAGTGAATTGTGCTTCACAGTTGCCTGTTTTTCCCTCCAGAATAGGCTTTAAGGACTTTAAGGACCTCTGAAATTTTGGAGGAAAAAGTAGCCTTACATAGAAATAGCACCATGCAAACACTGGTAGATCGCAAGATCAAATTGACTGAAAGCAATGCTTTCTTGCTACTCACTGCAGCTTATCAAGCACCCCACGAGGTGCTTAGAACTGTGTCAGATACAATACAGCTTGTAACCATTTTAACTCTGGGCATTACTGATAAAACAAGGAATATTGAAAGAGCTGGATTCCAATTAACTTTACCAGTAATTGTGGTATCATTCTTGGCGTGTCACTATTTTATGGAAATAAAAATCTCAACAGTGAAAGAAGGTTACTAAAAGTAGGAGCAGTGATTATAAGCCTCCAATACTTACATAACTTTAGAATGAAAACATCAAGAAAGGGAAAGGGAAAATCACACAAGCAAATGAGATACGTTCCATAGAATAATGAAAGACAGGGACTTTTTTAAAATGCTGAATGCAAGAAAATGTCACAAGCAAGATAATGCTTATCATCACGTGGTGAATGTGTTCTATACCTCACGCACATGGCTTTTCTAGTCTACGAGAGGTTTTAACTTAAACTTGCGCTGTGCTGACCAGAAAATGAGTGACTTACTAGCTTCTGCCCAGGCACGGGGCTGGGAAAGCAATTTGCCACAATAGGGGGCACCGCCTCCCCGGGTTTCTCAGTCAGTGTCACGTGGCTGTCCCAGAGCTCTCCCCAGGGGGCCTTGTGATCCGTGGTCCTGCTGCAAGCTTCCTCCCGGCTCACCTGCTGCCACTCCCCTTGGGTCACCCTGGGCCCAGCCGTGCCAAAGTGCCCACCTTGCCCTGAAAGTCCCCTCTGCCAGCAATCCCCTTTTCCCTTTTGCTCTACTAGCAAGTGTCTCCGCATCCTTTTCCCTAAGGCCTTAATGAAATATCACCTTGCCTGTGATACCTGCTTGGGTCTTCCAAGCCGAATCTGTAATCCCTACTTCAGTGGTTCCTCAGCGCTCTATCCATGCCCTCTGTTTTGCTGCACTAACACCCTATATTCATCCATTTATTTCTTCAACAAATATTAATTGAGCATCTGGCGTGGATCAGACATTGTTATCTATCCCTGGAAATGGAGAGATGAATGGTCCCCTGTCAAGAAGCTGGCAAACTAGACAGGGGACAGGAGCATATTTACAGGATGGTACACTGAGGCTGGACCAGGATTTGCAGCAGTGGGAGAGGTGGCGTTAGGGAAACACAGAGGGGGCACAGTTATTGAGCCTGCAGTGGCACGCTTGGGGAAGTCAAGAGACTTCACAAGAGGAAAGGGTACCTGAGACGGGCAGTGGAGGAGCAATCAACAGCTTGAAGGAAGGAAAAGGCATCCTGGGCACAGGGGACACTGGGAAGTCCAGTGAGTGAGTTGTGTGTGCGTGGAGTTGGGTAGAACACATAAACTGCTGGGTATTTGGGGAAACTCTGAGAGACTGGTAAGAGAGAAGGTTGGAGAGAGGAATAGAGATCAGAACATTCACATCCTTTTAGGGTGCTTAGATTTTATCCAGGTGGCAAATTAGGAATCACCCTGGTAGCATCATGAAAGTACACATCCCTATGCAGCCCCAGAGGTGATGACATAGCAGGTCTGGGCAAGGCCCAGAAATCTTCCATTTTAACAAACTCCCACGTGGCTCTGATACATCTTACCCAAGAACCACATTTTTAAGAAACACTTCTGTAAATGATGGGAAGCCTTTGAGGGATTTCCACAAAGAAATAACAAAGAGTTGTATTTTAGAGAGAACACTCTTTGGGTTTAAAGGAGGATACATTGAAGAGGACGATACTGGAAGCAGAGAGACCACCTAGGAGGCCTTCTCAGCTGTCAAAGTAAGAACCGATAAGGGCTCCAACCAGAGCAACAGTCAAGGGAAAATGAAAGTCCCCAAACTTGGTGATTATATAGACTGGAGGATGGGGGGAAAGCCCAGGTGACTCCTACTTCTCCAGCGTGGATGGGCCCACTGAGATCTGGAGCACACAGGAGAAGTCACTTAAGGGGGAAAGATGATGCATTAGGTGCCTAAGGACATCCAGGTGGAGGTAGCTGAGAGACAGCGGAACGTCTGAGCCTGAAGCTTGGGGTGGCAGAACAAGCCAAGGAGACAGATCTGGGAGTCAGGGCCCACAAGACCTACAAAGAGCCCCTGGCGAGAGAGCTCAGCATGAGAAGAAGGAAGCCAAGGCGGAGCTCAGACAGCACCAGGGGAAGTGGGCTGGCTGAGGAAGAGGAACCATGGGGGACACAGAGAAGCATGCTTAGAGGGGCTGGAGGAGAATCAGGACAGCCTGGTGTGATGGGGTCCAAACGAAGGGTGTTTCAGGAGGGAGCACAGCGCTGGGATTAAGGGCATAGGTTCCGACTTTAGTCTGCCTCCGTGCTGGTCCCAGCTCCAGCACTTACTAATTGGCTGAGAGAGAGTAAATTATTTTTCACTCTCCGTGTCTCAGTTGCCTCAGTTGTAAAAATGGGCACACTGATGGGTACCCATCTCATAAGGTCTATTGTGATAGTGCAATAAGTTAACATAAAAAGCATTTAGACCACTACCTGCCACATATTATGTTCTTTTTTTAAACAGCTTTTTAAAAAGAGTCGTATATCAACTGAGGTACAGTTGACACACAAAAACCTGCACATATTTTATGTATGTAATTTGATGAGTTTGGACATATGCATACACACATGAAACGATCACCCCGATCAAGGTAACAGAAATACTCAGCACCTCCAAAAGTCTCCTTGTACCCTTTTGTATGTGTGTGTGAAGAACATCTGACATGACATCTTTGCTCAACCAATTTTTAAGTGCACACTACAGTTTTGTTAACTAGAGACACGATGTTGTGCAGCACATCGCTAGGCTTAGGTGGGCCAGAGACCACAGGCCAGAAGGAGCAGGGGTGTCTCCACTGAAGCCAGTTTAGACAGATGATGACAACGCCGCCCTGACAGCTGACACCTGGTGTCTCCTACCCAATCCCTTGAGACAGCGCCACCCCACCTCCCCACACGGTACAGGAAGATGAGGGAGGGGGACATCCTGGCACCAACTGAGATTTAACTTCTGACATTCAGCAGAATAAAGATTCAGTGAGAAAAGATATTCAGTTATAGAAATTTTACAGAAGATACGCTCCTTAAACACCTGTGTTTATGGATGGAGATGCATGCCCGCCCCAGAAATCATGAGAAACTCTGACAAACGTCCTGCTGAAATCACACAGTACTGTGCGATGGTGTCTATGGTGTCACCCTGGCCCACACAGGGTGACAGCTTTCCATGAAGGAAGTGACAGGACAATGTGGCAGGCCTTTTCCCAAACCCAGCGCTGATCTACACCAAATGCCCACCACCCTTCCATTTAATGAGCCAGGAATGGCCTGTCAGGTCCTTATCTGGCTGAAGCAGTCCATAATCAAAGGCCCTTAAAATGTTCAGACACAAATAATCTTTTACAGGATATGTTTTATGGTGCTAAATGCTGGTCTCTTAAATAGCTAATGAAGGATTTAAGGAAATTTAATGTTCCTTTTTGAAGAAAATATCGATCCTTCCCACAGTCCCATGGGACTGACGGATGACAGAAGACAGAAATCAGGCTCTTGAACTTCTACAACACGTTGGCATTTCTGCCTCCTTATGGCCTCTAAATTGAACGGATAGATGGATTCTTCTTGCCAACAACACAGAACATAATTTAAGGTTAGGTTTGGGTTGAAAAATCCCAAACACCCATCACTTCGAAAACAACCCCTTCCATAGGCTCATGTGAGGCCGCTGATATGAGAGTTCCAAGGGTCATCTAACGACATACGCGTCCTTGTCCCTCTTCCAGCAGTGCCGTTCCCTCCCCCACCCACCCCTGCCATGGGTTAGACAGCACAAAGCAATCAATCTGGCTTATATTACCTAACTCCCTGCAGAAATGCCTTCCCTTAATTAAGATTTTTGTTTTCAGTTTTTATAGATAGTTTATACCAGGAATCTCCATTTAAACAATGTTCCCGTGACTTCTGCAAGGCCAAATTTAGAGTTATTGCCTGTTAAGTTGTGAAATGCCTTTCATATGAAGACCCAGTTGATAAATTGCTTCTCTTTTTTTTTTTTACTGGTACGCGGGCCTCTCACTGCTGTGGCCTCTCCCGTTGCGGAGCACAGGCTCCGGACGCGCAGGCTCAGCGGCCACGGCTCACGGGCCCAGCCGCTCCGCGGCATGTGGGATCTTCCTGGACCGGGGCACGAACCCGTGTCCCCTGCATCGGCAGGCGGACTCTCAACTACTGTGCCACCAGGGAAGCCCGATAAATTGCTTCTTGATTCAGGGCAGGAAAAAGTTCATTTCCTCAAAGATCTAGCCTGCGTCCTGCTGTCAAACAATAAGAACTGTATTACCCAACTATCTCCCTTTTTGCCTTAGCTCCAGAAAGTAGAAATAATTATTGTGCCCTACTGCGGTAGTTGGTTCATCTCACGGCCCTATGACATTGATTCCTCTGCCATTATTAATGTGTCTCTTGTCTAAGTTCTACATTGTGTTTGATTTCGCAAACAGCTTCAGGCTTTTCTGGAAATAGGTGGGGTATCATTTTAAAGAAATGCATGTTAATTTTACCAAGAATTGGTTTCCTTCAAAACTTTCACTTTTACGTTTTCTGTTTGATTAATTTTTGTCACTTCTCTTAGAACCTAAGTTCCCTGAGGGGAAAGACCACACCTAATCAGCTCACTGTTGCATCTTCAGTGCCTGGCTTCGTGCCTGAGGACCGATGGTATCTGTGTCAGTCAAGATAGACCAAGTTGTGCTGCAGTAACAAACAGCCTGAAAACCCCAGTGGCTTAAAAGAACAAAGGGCTTTTTCTTGCTCAGGCTATATATCCATCATAGAGGTTGGCTATACACAGCCCAGTCTACCTCATATCTGCTAGAAGAGTGCCATGGCAGAGAGAAAAGAGATATGACAAACCACAAATCACTTCCTAGCACTTCTGCTTCCCTAGCCAAACCCCAGTCACATGGCCTGGAAGGGGGTGTGTGGGGTGTGTACCCCTCCCAGGGAGGGGCACTACAAGGAGGGAACCGAATACTTGGTGACCCGTAATGCCATCTGTTTATAACACTACCCTAGGAGCTGAGTCACCTGGACTTACAAATTACATGTTCTTAAATTAGTTAGGTGCTCTGTTAATTACTTCTTCCCATGTATCTTTAACCCTTGGTACATTTGAAATTGTTTGTTTTATAATAACCTGACTTCAAAGTATCTCACCATACCACTGACTTGGTCATACTTTGGTCAAATATAATTTATCATGCATAACATCTCCCTCCTATTAATAGCTCAGAAAGCCTGGAGACTTTTAACTTTTAACAGCATGTTAACTTTCCCAACACCAATATAATATCAGAGAACTTAGTTGACTGTTTCAGAACCTATGTCCTAAGTTCCATCTTCTGTGATAGGGCAGACCAGATAAACTGAAACCCTTTCACTTCAAAACATCTGAAAATCCTGGACAAAACATAACAAACATTCTCTTCAAGGCATGCCTGGACTTAGAAGAAAATAAGACAACTCCAAGGGGCCGAAACTGAAACTGAAAACTGCAGCAGGAATCCAGAGAACCAAGAGTGCAGCCGTCAAGTGGGTTGACTCAACCCAGGGCTGAAGTTTCCAAGGCTTCATGGAAGCAGGAGACCCACCCCCATCATGTTGGGGAGTTACCACTGAGACCCCGTATAAAGCTAGACTTCCCAAAGACCTCAGCTTCATAAAAGGTACACCCAGGGCAGCCATATTTAGCAAGAAAATACAAGACATCCAGTTAAACTGCTGTTGTAGATGAACAACAACTAAACATTTGAAACAAGCATGTCCTGTGCAGTATTTGTGATACACTTACACTAGAAAATTATTTGTTGTTTACCTGAAATTCAGATTTAACTGGGAGCTCTATATTTCACCTGGTCACCCTAGGTACACGAGAAAAATTACTCACCAGTATAGGAAGTCAACAGGAATACATGTGCATCTCCACATGGGCTCTCAGTTGGGGGCAGTGGGGAGAGTATCCTCCCAAGAATTAAGTCATAGGCCTGCCCTTACGTGGATTTATGATTCAACTTTTTTTTTTTTTTGCGGTACGCAGGCCTCTCACTGTTGTGGCCTCTCCCGTTGCGGAGCACAGGCTCCGGATGTGCAGGCTCAGTGGCCATGGCTCACGGGCCCAGCTGCTCCGCGGCATGTGGGATCTTCGCGGACCAGGGCACGAACCTGTGTCCCCTGCATCGGCAGGTGGACTCTCAACCACTGCACCACCAGGGAAGCCCATGATTCAACTTTTTATCCTACCTTCATGACCCTCACCTACCAGGCCAGAAATTACTATAAGAAATGTGCAAACGGTGATACCCCAGGATTCCCAATACAAGCAAATACAAACCCACTCTGGGTGGGGAGGGGTCACACCCTCAACTCAGGCCACTGTGGAAGTTCACAGACTAAGCCTCACTAAAGATAAGCTCACAACCCCAAATTACAAAACACAGGTGGGAGTGGGAGTGCTTGTGTAGCAAGCAAGGTAGGCATTTTCACTTCCCAGCTAGAAAAGTCCAAAGGCACAAAGTCTTGGAGACATATCCAGAGTGAGGGTCCTTCAAAGCTGAGTTCTTCCCTGTGTTCCCTTAGGTCACTAATCACAGTATCTATGACTTCAGAATATGATTCTCATCTGGCCATCCATCACTACCACTGAGAATAACAAAGCAAAACCAAAAAAAGCCAGTTCTAGTGACAAGCAGGTTCAGCATTCTTTAATCCATTCAGCATAGACCTTCAGTGCTTTTAGTTCGCTTTTATCATAAGAACTGCTTGTTAACTAAAACTCGAGAAAAGTTCAAGCAATCTGCTTTTATAGGCTTGGCTCCAATGCTTCACTTCCCTGAAATCCCAATAGGCTGATCAACTGTCCCAATTTGCCTGAGACTTTCTGGTTTTAGCACTGGAAAAAAAAAACAAGACAGCTGGTCACAGGAAGTATTCTTCATTCTAATTAAAGGCAAATTAAGTAAATCTGTGAAGGTATTCCTCTTTATCCTCCTACCAGCAACATTCAGGCAACATAAGCTAATAATTATTTCTTCGGGAGGTAGGTTATGCAGAGTGTAACTGCAGTGTACATGTATTAACATGCATACATACATACTCACTCTTAAGCCTCCTTGAGCTTCGGTTTCCTCATCTGTAAAATACAAATCACTGTAGAACCCAAAGGTTTTGGCAAGGATTAATGAGATCATGTAGAACATATAGATAAAGCACTTAGCTTAATTCCTGGCACACAGTAAGCACCCAAGAAGGATAGCTATTTTGAGTATTAAGTTTCAGACTGTTGTAGCACTTAGATTTTATACTTCAGAAACATTTCAAATGCTTCCATTTCCCACACTGTTTGGTTTGAAGCAGTAGCTTTGCTGATATTGCTTGTTCTCACCCAGCTTGTCAGAATCTATTGACAGATGCAAGTTATTTTCTCTTACTGTGTTGGAGACTTATCTGATTGTTCATCCTTTGACTTCCAAAATCCAAAAATCTTTATCAAGACAGGGAAAATAACAGTAATCTCAGTAACTATTTTCTTCATGTTTTAAAGAATCTGGACTTCCCTGGTGGCGCAGTGGTTAACAGTCCGCCTTTCAATGCAGGAGACACGGGTTTGAACCCTGGTCCGGGAAGATCCCACATGCCGTGGAGCAACTAAGCTGGTGCACCACAACTACTGAGCCTGAGCTCTAGAGCCCACGAGCCACAACTACTGAGCCCTCATGCCACAACTACTGAAGCCCTCGAGCCTAAAGCCCATGCTCCGCAACAAGAGAGGCCACTGCAATGAGAAGCCCGTGCACTGCAACGAAGAGTAGCCCCCGCTCACCACAGCTAAAGCCAACGTGCAGCAATGTAGACCCAATGCAGCCAAAAATAATTAAATAAATTTATTTTTTAAAAAAAGAGCTCGATGTTTATCTTGTCTGCCTATCTTTTTTTCCAAAATATAAAAGAAACAGTGAAAATAGCTTTCCCTTTTCCCCACCTCTTAACCTCAGTGACCCAAAATTAGCAGTTTTAATTTCTGACTGCCTGATTTTCAAAGTATTCGAACTCTAAATAACCTTTAAATGGAGTGTATATTTTATGCCATTGTTTTACTGATAGAAAAGGAGCTAAAAATCTCTTTCGCCCACCCCCCAGCATTAGGCTGCATGGAGCATGTGCATATTAACAATCTTTTAAATTGCTATCACTTTGAACACATCATCCTGCCTCTGGTGGAAAGACACGACGCTGAGCCGTTTGGAGCTTGGAACGACTTCTGATAGATTTGTCCCAAATCACCCACATAATCTTATTTGGTCTTTTTTGTGGCCAGAATATAGTTTAATGTGGTAACTATTTTGGATATTGCTGCCAAATAAGGTTTATCTTTGTTTGACATTAAAAGTCCCAGAAGGAATCAAGACAGGCGACCTAAACCCGTGCCTCGTTCAGACTGTAATGTGCATACATAGCACATTTTGAGAAACTTGTTAAACACAGATGCTGAGTCTAGAGGTTTGAGCTATGGCCTGCAATTCTACGTTTCTAGTAAGCTCCCAGGTGATGCCGAGCTGTGGACCACACAGCAGCAGCCCGGGTCTAAGGCAGTGGCTCTCAGAGTGTGGTCATGGGACCAGCAGCACGGGCATCGCCTGGGAACTTGTCAGAAATGCCAATTCTCTGGTCCCATCCTAGACCAGAATAAGTCTGGGTTTGAGAAAGCCCTCCAGGTGACTCTGACACACAGAAAGTTTGAAACCCACTGCTCTAAACAAGTAATCTCTTTGCCTAAAGGGACCAGGTATTGCATTGTTTCCCGTAAGGAAGGGAACCGAGGCTGTCTAGGGGCTGAGACACCCAGGACAGACAAGCCAGTGCTCAGTTAGCTGCAGGAAAGGAGTTTGTAACGGATCTGCCTACGTTGGCGAGTGGGCTTTGGGGAGACAGGCCCTGCCAGGGACTGGCCGAAGCCTCATCAAGTGGCTGCATTCTCTGCATGCAAATATCCGGGGTTGGTGGGGGGCACTGACGCAAGCTTTCAACATCAGGGAAGCCTGACATGGGTTAACCGAGCAGCGGTGGATCATCTGACAGTAGGAATAGGCATGTGCTTAAGGTATCTGCTAAGCAGGGACACCAAAAGGATGAGAAAAATGTTTTTGAAAGAATTTGACATTTCCAGAAAAAGAGCATCAAAGTAGACCCAATGGGAAAATCACATTATTCGCCTCCTTTAAGCTCATTTTACTGTTTGGCGTGGCTTAGTGTAGTCTCTGGAGCCAGACTGTCCTGGCTGTACCGTGTACCAGCTGTGTTGTCCTGGGTTGGTTACTTGTCTCTCACTGCCTCAGTTGCCTCATCTATAAAATGGGGATAATGATGTTTTGTGGAAATTAAACATTGCTTTAATACAGCATATGTAAAACTTTTAGAATAGTGCGTGATATACAGTAAGTGCTTCATCAATATTAAATTTTTATTGTAAGTTGGGGAAAGAGCAGAAGGGCCCTACATTGTTTTTTTCAATGCTTGGGGTCTTCAAAGAATTCATTTGTTCCCCAGTGGAGCCTGACACAGCTTGTAAGAAATCAGACAAAAGTCAGAAATGCAAGGAGACAGAGACAGCATCTGGAGGGTTCTGTGGGTCCTGGGGAAAGACCCAGCAAAAGCAGGGTAGAATCAGAGGAACAGTGGGGCTCTGCACAAAGTCAGGCGCGTCTCAGGAACAGAACAAGCCTGAAATCCTGGAGTATAAGCCAGGACATTTGTGAGTGCTGAGCACCCATGAGGGGGTAACAGCAGCAGTAAGCCCCAGAACTTCAGGCTGGACCACTACTGGCTCACACCTTGGCTGCAAACAGAATCACCTGGGAGCCTTAAAAATTACTGATGCGTGGGGCTCCCCCCAGGAGTCTGGTTCATCGGTCTGCGCATCAGATTTCTGAAATCTCCCTAAGTGAGTTTATTAAATAGCCAGGGTTGAGCATCTTACACTCCTTTACACTTGTCAGCACTGATCCTGGAAGTTGCGATGGGCCCAAACATAGGTAAATGAGAAACAAAATGGCTAGAAACACATAATCCCTGTGTATTTATCTCCTCCTTCTCTCCTTCATAGTTATGCTCTGGGCTTACCTCCTTCCCCAGCCGCTGCTAGTCTATATAGTGTCTTTTGTGATTCAGAAAAATGTTTCCCTTCTTTAAGACACTGTGTTAATAATTGAGAAGGGTCTGAGGTGTCAGACCTACATGCAAGCTAACATGTTAGCCAGCCAGTTTCATGTATGGTGGCAGAAGACCATCCATGAAACTCCTGGGCCAGAGACAAAGGACTTTATTACTCACAGAAATAGCTGTAGCCAGAGTATCTGCTTTTTCTTGCACCAATTCCCCAAGCTCCTTTTCTCACAACAATGCACAGAGGGCCAGGTGACATCTGCACATGCGTGGGTTTTGCTACAGGAGAAGACTCCTGAACTTAGGGAACCTAAATCTTTTATAATGACCAGTAAGCCTGCCTACCCTTTACTCCAGAGAGGTAATATTTCTACTTTCCATGGCTGTTTGCTCCATACATCCTTGAAAAGACAATCCAGAATAAACAGTCCGTGCCTCTGCTAGCAAAATGTGAAGATACATGTGAGACCCATGAGGAACTATCTCCCAGCACACTTGCACTGTCAGAAAAATTGTTATAATATACTGATTTTATTAGAATTAAAAAATGTTATGTCCTCTCTTCTGCAATTATAATAAATATGCAAAACTACAAATGCCTATGGTGTGAATGGAGCCTCTTATGTACGGCATCATTGAACAGTTCACAACCTGCACAACTGTACCCTGGGGCATTGTATCTCAGCTCTTATTTTTTTACCTCACTCTCCTACTCTATCCTTATTGGTCCTTATGCAACCTTGCATTTAGACTTATTTTTTCAGTCATCTCATTCCTAATCATTTTCTTTCTTCCACCCCAACTTTCCACTAATTATTTACCTTAAGACTTTGAGACTTTCAGACATGATTAGTCTCATACACTCATGGGTCTAATCCTTATTATTAGCACATTGGAGCAATACAAGGTGCCCCCCAGACTGGGACTGATTCTACAGATTACCACTCGAAGTTACACTAGCAAAATCTGCATATAATGACTGAGTTCTCCACAAATGACCTGTGCTAAGGAAGGGAGGAAAGGAGAGATTTCTAAGAGTTATGACAGGAACTCAGGACACGAGGATACTTCAGGGACACATGATTTTCCAAAGTAAGCTGCCAATTTCCCAGTTACGAGAACTCAGTTTTAACTCCTTATTAGAACTACACGGTGGCCAAACAATGTGCTGTCACGTGTCTGTGTGTTGCAGCAACGGGAAGATGATCAATATGGAATTTCAAAAGAGGAACAGAGTAAAAAAAGCAAACAAAGGCAAGATCTTACATTTGGTGAAGACCAAAGAGAAGTATCCATCGTGTGGAACAGGGATGTCTAGATTTTCCAAAGTCCTGGTAAATGTCCCTCAAATTTCTGCCACTGCTTACTCCAGTTTCACACTCAGCAAGCAACATCCTATTACTCATCTGACGTCCCAGCCACAGTGCCATAGGGAAGGACCCTACACAGTGAATACATCCAGCCTTGCAATGTAAAGGAACATCCAAAGTGTAAAATGATACACTGGCCTACTGGTCCATGCCTCAGCCTCCTGTGAGGGGTGAGATCCCTCACCAGAGGAGCTGAGCACTCAGGGCTGGATCCAGCCCACTCACTCACGTAACCCCATGGAGATATTTTCCCAGAGGGACCTGCTGGAGTGGCCAGCTTGCCTCTCTAAACTCTCCCTCTTTACTCCCTGATGGTAACTGGTCCCACTGTCAGCTTTCATCCTTCCCCCAGGTGAGTTCCCGAACTGAAACTGGTCCCTGACATTCCAGAAGTCCATGGATGCAGAGCAATTCCAGAGCCTTTCAGGAAAGCCCCACTGTCCATTGTGGGATATACAGGTGGAATGTCACTCCCAGCACTAAAATGCGATTTCTCAGCTGGTCAAAAAACAGAACAAGGTAGGGACTTGGAACCACCATACTCACCTAGGGTCCAGATGTATGCACTCCCTCACACATTCATTCACACAGCACCCAGAATGGCGCAGCGACTGCTGATAGGTACTGGAGCCTAACTTTGGTGGGTGCCTTGCTCCAAACTGCAAAGCTACTTCCTTTCATGAAGAGATGAGAAGTGTGTTTTTCCTCTGGATAAAGTCAATTAGCCAACAGTCACCTCAATTACCAGGTAAATTTAGAATGAAGTATGTATGACAAAAGGTGCTATCAAGTCCTCTGACTTGAGGACTAGTTATTGTTTATCTCGAGAACATGTATGCAATGCATAGTGTCTGCTTGGCTATAGAAGGGGGTGAGATTCTTTTCTGTCTTTGCAGTCTCTTTGGGGATTGCCTGCGATGGGCATCACATTCTGGTTTAATGCTTATTCAATAATTAAAGTGTTTTCTTTCTCTGTTACCTCTGTGGAGCAGATTTCAGGGTTGAGAGAAGATTTTGATTTTAATTACATCTTCCCACCATCTTATTATTCTGTTGCAGGAAAATGGGATGAGAGAGGATGGTCATGTCCCAGGTCTCGGGTGAGTCCCTGGGATGGGACCACCAAGTGAGGGTCCTTGGCTTTGTGCCATAGTAAAGTGAAAGCAAGTTTCTTCAGGTAGATACACACTACAGAGACAGAGTTTGGGCCATCTCAGAAGGAGAGGCAGCCCCAAAACATGGGGTGGTTAGTTTTTATGGGCTGGGTAATTTCATAGGCTAACGAGTAGGTGGATTATTCCAGCTATTTTGGGGAAGGGGTGGTGATTTCCAGGAATTGGGCCACTGCCCACTTTTTGGCCTTTTATGCTCAGCCTTGGTACTGTCGTGGCACATGCTAATGTATCACAACGAGTGTATGATGAGGCTCAAGGTCTGCTGGAAGTCAAATCTTGGGCCATCTTGGGCCAAATCGGTTCTGACCAGTTTTTGTTTTATCCTCAGCAGTAATGGTTGTGCCCTGCCCCCTTCCCTCCTGTCTCACTTCCACATCCACAGTCCTTAGCGCAGTGTTCTCCCACATACAGAAGATTCTTGTTGATTTTGACCATTCCTTTTCCCATTTTTCACACATCTGAGACCAAGACAGATTTTTTTTTTTTTTTACTTGCTGGAAAAAAGAATAACACTGATTCAAGGAATGAAACCAGTCAGAAATTTTAAAAATCTTTGCAAACTACATTCTGTTATGTTTGTTAAACTGCAGAAAAAGAAGAATGTTCTCTGTCAATTATAGAGGGAGGAAAGGAGCAGGGCTAAGTAGAAATGTCAGAAGGCAGAACCCAAGTAGTCATATGGAAAAAAAAAAAAATCAGAAGACGCCACATTAATTTTAAGTGTTTTTCTAAAATTTTGAGGAAATACTAAGATGTTGAAACGCACGGCTAATTCTGTATACTTTGAATGAATCAGGACAGACATTTCAACAGACAGGAATTTTTCTCTTATTGAAACATGACAACAGTGAGTTTTACCTATTAGTTTTCATGCTGTTGCTACCCAGAGACTGTGTTTTATTGTGTAGTAAATGAAGAGGGTATAGAGCTCACCCAGCATGTCAACAGACAAGGCTGATGTGTTTGGGGCGTAAGTTAGTACCATGTCTTCACAAAGCAAAGACTAAAAGGCTAACAACATAAAGGTAATTTATGGAGAGCAAAGTAAGAATCTGGCTAAATGTATCTAGCAGAGAATCTGGTGGACGCATGTGTCTGGGCACCAGGGAGGTGGGAGATTTCATGGGGCAAGGACAGCAGTTCTTCCACGGCCTGGACAGGCAGCTCTTAGCACCCGCTCCTCTGCTACTGACCAAGTGAACATTGCTAACTTAACTTCTTGGGGACCCTGATACAGAAAAGGGCTTAAATGGAAGACCCTATGGAATTCTGATCAATGTGAATTAACCAATTGGCATTCTGATTAACTCTCTGTTCTCAAATAATTTGGGTTAGTGTGAGTGAGCCCCCAAGACTCAAGTCAGTCATGGGTGCACTGATAAAAAAAAGACCTGCGAAACTGATAACGAGTCCTGTGAATGTGCTCACGTACCAAGGTGGGTCCATAGCTGATGTTTCCATGTGGCCCAGCCCCAGCTGTCACGTGATGTCTCTTTGTTCTCTCTCTTTCTCTCTGTCTCTCCCCCTGCTCTAATTTCATGAAGCAAGTTTTAGAACTCTAGTTTATCAACCATAAGGAAAATACGCAAATGGAGGACAAGGGGATAAAATCACTGAGACATCAGCAAAATATCCTGCTTAATGGCCTACGCTGAGCTGAATGGGGGCAGTCAAAGCCACATGTAAGATAAGAAAAGAATATGAAAAGTAGACAATGACAAGGAAGATCATCACACCTGAGAAGACAAGCCAAATGTACGGCACACCCATGGTCCCCCTCTGATGACTAAGTGACCACACAGGTCCCACAAGACCCCAGCACCCCTGCCATGACTGACTGGCCAAGCAGCAGACACTGACCTAAGGAGAGAAATCTAGAGACTACCAGTGGTCTGGTGGTGGTTTGATCCAAAATTTCTACCAAAGTGAGATGGCATTGAGTAAACGTGAAGTTCTCTCTGTAGGTTCTGCGGTCTGCAGATTTTTTTTTCTTTTTGTGAGTTAAAACTGTAATATGCAAGCATGGCTGACCATGTTAGCCCTCATATATATATTTTTTTATTTTGCGGTACGTGGGCCTCTCACTGTTGTGGTCTCTCCCGTAGCAGAGCACAGGCTCCGGACGCGCAGGCCCAGCGGCCACGGCTCACGGGCCCAGCCACTCCGCGGCATGTGGGATCTTCCCGGACTGGGGCACGAACCCGTGTCCCCTGCATCGGCAGGCGGACTCTCAACCACTGCGCCACCAGGGAAGCCCAGCCCTCATATTTTTGTATCCTGACCAGTACCTCTCACCTTAGCTAAGTTTGAGAACTACCTTAAGATCTGGCCCCATGGTCTCCAAGCCCAGGAGTCATCATTCTAGATCAGGGGACTGAAGGGATGGAAGAGCATCCACCATAGACAGAGTGATGCTGCAGTCAAGAGTCACGTCCCGACACTGGTGAGCTGTCTGGGTGGGACTCATCATGAATAAACAGCAGAAAACCAACAGCCTGAAAGAGAGGTACCAGATGAAGAAGTACTGTGAGTGACCCCAGAAGAAACAGAAAAAAAAGATTATTTTTTTAAATTTTAAAGTAATTTTCTCAAGGAGATTAACTTACAGTAGCCATAAAATAAGAAAATGATGCTATGTAAAATGTTAATCAGAGAACAATAAGAGTTC